>NC_073691.1:203404850-203554648 GCF_029784155.1 Uranotaenia lowii | reverse complement strand
TCCGGATGGTTGTGACAGTCTGCGAAATGAGATTAGTACCACCTAGGTTTTTCTACAAAAATAATGATTATTTTTTTAAAGTAACTTTGTAAAAAGTGAATAATAATGCTTACATCTTTGTACCTGAAAATAATCACATTTTCATAGGTGATGGAAAGAATTAGAGAAACATGAGGTATCGAAGAACGAAAGAACAATAAGCCGTAAATATCATGAAATTGAAAGCGGAGATTGCAGGTTCAAGTCCTGCCGGTGAGCCGTTGTGTCTTTTCGAAAAATTTCGTGATATTTACGACTTATGTTCTTTCGTTTTTGATACTTCATGTTTCTCTTATTCTTTCCATCACCTATGAATATGTATATTACTGCATTTTTAGGCATTTTCTGGTATTCCAAAGATTTGAAGGGGATTTTAAAAGATTTTTCTCTAGCACCAAGAAATTTGTCATTTGGGTTATAATACTTCATTAAACTGCTTAATTCCATCATCAACATAACGTAAAATTATTAAACAAAACGTTTGGAAAAAAAATAAGAGATTGCAATTGAAAAACTGTGATTTTTTTTCCAGTAAACCACACTGTTTCCAGTTTCAAGTTGTAGATGACAGAATGTAAGGTCTCAATAATGCATTTCCGGGTTTTTATAAACCCTTGTCCAATAGTTCGAGGTAGTTTTCCAAAAAGTTTTGTTAGTGTTTACGCTGAAGAAAATTTTTCTTGATTTGCTAAATTAGAATCTTATAAGCTCCATGGGAAAAAAATGTTAAAAGGATAAAAATCAATTTTGTCAATTTTGTCAATTTTGCCAATTTTGTCAATTTTGTCAATTTTGTCAATTTTGTCAATTTTGTCAATTTTGTCAATTTTGTCAATTTTGTCAATTTTGTCAATTTGTCAATTTTGTCAATTTTGTCAATTTTGTCAATTTTGTCAATTTTGTCAATTTTGTCAATTTTTGTCAATGTTGTCAATTTTGTCAATTTTGTCAATTTTGTCAATTTTGTCAATTTTGTCATTTTTGTCAATTTTGTCAATTTTGTCAATTTTGTCAATTTTGTCAATTTTGTCAATTTGTCAATTTTGTCAATTTTGTCAATTTTGTCAATTTTGTCAATTTTGTCAATTTTGTCAATTTTGTCAATTTTGTCAATTTTGTCAATTTTGTCAATTTTGTCAATTTTGTCAATTTTGTCAATTTTGTCATTTTGTCCAATTTTGTCAATTTTGGTCAATTTTGTCAATTTTGTCAATTTTGTCAATTTTGTCAATTTGTCCAATTTTTCAATTTTTTCAATTTTGTCAATTTTGTCAAATTTGTCAATTTTGTCAATTTTGTCAATTTTGTCAATTATGTCAATTTTGTCAATTTTGTCAATTTTGTCAATTTTTGTCAATTTTGTCAATTTTGTCATTTTGTCAATTTTGTCAATTTTGTCAATTTTGTCAATTTTGTCAATTTTGTCAATTTTGTCAATTTTGTCAATTTTGTCAATTTTGTCAATTTTGTCAATTTTGTCAATTTTGTCAATTTTGTCAATTTTGTCAATTTTGTCAATTTTTCAATTTTGTCAATTTTGTCAATTTTGTCAATTTTGTCAATTTTGCCAATTTGTCAATTTTGTCAAATTTTGTCAATTTTGTCAAGTTTGCCAATTTCTGTCAATTTTCCCATGTTTGTAATTTTTTCAATTTGAGAATTTCGACAATTTTGACAATTTTGACAATTTTGACAAATTTGATCATTTTGACAATTTTGACAATTTTGACAATTTTGACAATTTTGACAATTTCGACAATTTTGACAATTTTGACAATTTTGACAATTTTGACAATTTTGACAATTTTGACAATTTTGACAATTTTGACAATTTTGACAATTTTGACAATTTTTGACAATTTTGACAATTTTGACAATTTTGACAATTTTGACAATTTTGACAATTTTGACAATTTTGACAATTTTGACAATTTTGACAATTTTGACAATTTTGACAATTTTGACAATTTTGACAATTTTGACAATTTTGACAATTTTGACAATTTGTCAATTCTTATAAGTTTGACAATTTTGACAATTTTGACAATTTTGACAATTTTGACAATTTGACAATTTTGACAATTTAGACAATTTTGACAATTTTGACAATTTTGTCAATTCTTATAAGTTTGACAATTTTGACAATTTTGACAATTTTGACAATTTTGACAATTTTTGACAATTTTGACAATTTTGACAATTTTGACAATTTTGACAATTTTGACAATTTTGACAATTTTTGACAATTTTGACAATTTTGACAATTTTGGACAATTTTGACAATTTTGACAATTTTGACAATTTTGGACAATTTTGACAATTTTGACAATTTTGACAATTTGACCAATTTTGACAATTTTGACAATTTTGACAATTTTGACAATTTTGACAATTTTGACAATTTTGACAATTTTGACAATTTTGACAATTTTGACAATTTTGACAATTTTGACAATTTTGACAATTTTGACAATTTTGACAATTTGACAATTTTGACAATTTTGACAATTTTGACAATTTTGACAATTTTGACAATTTTGACAATTTTGACAATTTGACAATTTTGACAATTTTGACAATCTTGACAATTTTGACAATTTTGACAATTTTGACAATTTTGACAATTTTGACAATTTTGACAATTTGACAATTGACAATTTTGACAATTTTGACAATTTTGACAATTTTGACAATTTTGACAATTTTGACAATTTTGACAATTTTGGCAATTTTAACAATTTTGACAATTTTGACAATTTTGACAATTTGGACAATTTTGACAATTTTGGACAATTTTGATATTTTTGACAATTTTGACGATTTTGACAAATTTGCCAATTTGGTCTATTTTCTGATTTTTCTTATTTTTTCCAACTTTGATTTTGAAATAAAATTGAATTTTTTTCTATTATACCAAGTTGGTCAGTTTGGACAGCTTTGTCAGTATATTTTAATTACATCAATATGTTTTGTAAATGTTGCCTATTTTTGCTCGTTATGGCCCTCTCCCTATATTCACAAAAAAATCACTTTTTAGATTAAAAGTAATCAACTTATGGAATTATTATTACTGTACTTTGTTCAAAATCGTCTTGGGAACTTAGAATTTCACAAAAAAAAAATCAACTTTGTTGAGCTATAGTATCAAAAGACTCAAAATAAGGACTTCAAACCTGTTTAGTTGTATCTAATCAGTAATTGCTGTATCCATTCAAAAAGTTTAAAAAAATCTAAAAATAATTTTTCAGAAGAAAATCAAATGAAAAATGGGATGCAAATCTTCGAAAAACGAAAAAAAGAGTTACTGTTTTTCTTTATTTAAAACATGTTTTTAAATTTAATGTATTAACACATCAAGATTAAAGGAACATTCTGATTATTTGCGTTACTAGCGTGATTTCACACAAGCGACAAGTGGTTCAGTTTAATTTCATTACCCAAACTAAAGCGTAAATTAACCAAATCACAAAGTTATTTTTTGAAACCGGATAGAGAAAAAATAAAAATTAAGAAAATTTTCACGATTTTTTTAAACATCTTATACGTTAAAATAACAAAAATCTCACATAAAAATGCACCAAAACTAGCTGCATAACCATAACCTAGTATGAACCAAAATGAGATCAAATCGCCGAAGGACAGCTCACGAATTTCCATTTGTTCGATTGGAGATATCTCGGAAGCAACCTTTCCCACTGATCAAGAATCCCTGCCTCGTTCAAGCGCTCCTGGATCAAGAACAATCGTTGGCAGAAGAAACTCTTCCGGGAACAGGAAATAAAATTCAACATCATACTCAAACGTTGCGGCAGCACGTAGAAAAGACGAAGTCCACTGCTGGAGTCAACGTTATAAACGCCTTCTCTCAAAGTAATACCCCATTTCGAAGTCCAGAACCCAGGCGCAGTTTGTCATCTCATACCACAGCTGATTCTTGTCCACAATTATGATTTCAATTCGGGTAGTTTTCAAACCATCGTTGAAGAGACGCTTCCGCAGCCACATCGAAATTATAAAGACAGATGGGAATCATTGAATCCTTAAAAATCTTGAAGGGTTACCAGATGTGGCTCGTAAGCACTGCCGAACATGAAACTGGTTAACTTCGCCAAGTAGGATTCCGTTAGGATAAAGGTCATAAGAATGAGACTGAACGTGAAGTAATCGTTCGATCCTGGTCATTGTGTGGTCCTGAACTGCTGTACCAAACAAAATTATTAAGATCAAATTCCTCGGTAAGTCGTTTTCTAACAGTTTGTTGAACACTGCAATAAGCAGTAACAAAACTATCAAAAAAATCCATAGCTCTTCGAAAATGAATCCAGCAAATGTTTGAATATCGGCATACGTATTTTTTTCCGGTACCATCAAACATGGATATGATATGTAGTTTTCTACATATCTTTCAAGAGTTCCACCGTTCAGTCCATAGATTGGAAAGATGTCAAGGTGGAATTTTTCAGTTAAGGTATTAGCATTCACGATTTCTATCTTATTGATTTTCATAAAATTGATTGTGCCATTCACATGACTTGAGAATACCTTCAGAAATTCAGCAAAATTCCCACTAAGCTTCCATTTGTGGTGATTTGTATGATAGGAAACCAATCGAACGCAACAGTTTTTATCACGTAACCTTGGACATCCTTCAGGCGATCGCGTTCAAGCTCCCTAACAACCATATCGATGCTGGAACTAGAACTGTCTTTCCCACGTAGAATATCTAAAAGAATAATACGAGTAATTCTTCGAAGCATCGTCGAAAAACAACAGCACCCAATAAGCAATTCCGTATCGCGCCATCATCTCTCGGGTCCATGTCAGTATAAAGGCTGGTAGCTCCTTCACCAATGAAGAAGAATAGGAAATATCCGTAGCGGTTCCAGGCCCAAGTTAGGTAAAGTTGTTGCATCATCCTTTTAGCCTTCTCCCAAGAGTTGACATCCGCAGTCACCAGAAAATAATCGCAAGGTTCCGGTGAACTTCGGAAACCTTCGGTTGTTGCAATGTTCATCGGATATCCGGCGGAAAATCGCGTCATTCAAACCAGAAGGTTCTGAATGTCCATTGAGGTTTCCGTCAGGATGAAGCAAATCTTCCTCGGACTTTTACCGACTCGTGAAATCAGTAAGGGTAAAAGGTCGAAACAATCGCAGTTGTCACCTATGATGGCCACTATAATTACAAGCGTTTTGAAAAACATCTTGGTAGCTGAAAACTTGTGAGAACACTAAGCGATATTGGTTGTCTACTGAGTAAATCCAAACATTTGCGATCCAATGGACGAGAAATCAAAGAAAAACTTATCATTCGTAATAACATTTCAAACAGAAAAAATAATAAATTCTGTTTACTCATCATATATTAAAACTTTTCCTTAAATGTGCGAAAGAGACATTGAAATAAAAAGAATTACGATCCCACAATTCTTTGAATTATTCAATACTTCGGTGGGATATATCGGAACTGAATACTGATCAGAAAATTAGTACTTGATAGAATTATTGATTGTTATTATTTAAATTTTATTTTCATACCTCGGGCTTAGGTGGTTTGGGAATTAGAGAGTAAAGGGAGTTGATTTTTTTTTAAAGATAACCAATTTTGTTGTTGCTTAGTTTTTATTTTCTCGAATTCAAACAAAATTTTCAGTTTCATAGTTTTATCAGAAAAATGCACCGTTATTAGCATTAAACATTTTCGTTTTCCGAAATTAATAGGAAAAGTTTTGAGAAAAATATCTCTCTTTTTGCCTTTGGGAATCAATTGAATCCAGGCTTGAAAATGTCATTGAAATGAAATTCAAACCCGTAACAGTCGCATGACATTTCCCATAACATCTCTCCGAGACTTCAATGAGATTGCCAGTCATCCAAAAAATGTTACGCAAATAAAAAAAAGATGTCATTGAAAAATAAAAAAAAAGCGAAAACTAATAAATTGTAATAAATTGCACGATAGATTGTACGCAACTAAATTGCATACTATATCATTGCACAAATCCTATTAATCAAGTAATTTTGTTACCGAAAAATCCGATAAAATCTAGAAAACAAAAGGTGATAAAACTCTTACCTTGAGCTTGAGCTTGAGCTTGTTATCAACTACGGTCCACCTACGGCCCCTCCCGGCCAATGACAATGGCAAGCAACACAATCTCATTGTGTGCAGTTTTGAGAACCTCCTACTTCCAAATGAACCAATAATGACGCCGGCCAAGTCCGTGTAGTCGATAAGAGGAAAGGAAGAGCAGCACATGTGATGATTTGTTTTGCGGAGGTCGGCTGTACGCCATCTCTCCACAAATCTCACGCTGAATGTATAAGGTAGGGTATATAAGGTGGCATGAATATCACCTTGGTAAGTGATGTGGCCACTTGAAGTTAAAATTCCTAATCTTCTAAAATGTCTTACATCCCTGTTGTAGCTTCTGCTAAGTTATAAATAGGCCTTTAGAAAATATTATCACGAGCCTCACTAGACTGCATTAATAAATCATTCTTAACTTAAATTATGTGACAGATTTCTGTGACCCTATTTTAATGAAGTTCGTTGGGAAGTCATGCGAAATATCAACAAATAGGAAAATACTTTACAGTTTTAATAGAACTAAAATCAATTTACATTATCTTGTTATCAAATTTGTATGAATTAGAGTCAGGAATAAAAAGTCGAAAGTGACAAAAAACTTCTGTGGTCATTTATTGTTATATTTCAAATCAAACTCGAACAAAAAATGTTTTGCAATAGTTATATTACGTTAAAGGTATTACCAAGGAAATCATTGATTAATAAAGTTGACTTCTTCCTATTTTTAGAAACGTAAGAAAATTAATAAATCATAAAAAACTACACTAGATGGTATCTTCATTTTCGCGAGGATTTAATTCCAGGAATTAGAAAAGTTAATCAATATCAATCATTTAGAACCGATCGCCTATGATATATCCCATATTTTAGCCCTGCAATTTTCAAAAATTCTCTTTGTGTAATGAATTTTTATGATAACATTCTAACATCCTTATCTGTGTAAAGCATATTTTTATGATAACATTCTAACATCCTTATCTGATGTTGAAATATGTTGATAAGAATAAAACACAATTATATCTAAAGAGTGAAAAGGGATCCTGAAGATGCTCACTTAAGAGAAATGCTTAACCATATTTCAAAGAAAGTTGAATCTACCAAGAAAAAACTGTAAAAAGAACTATTACGCAAATATTTTGAACAACACACCTCATTAAAAAATCTGGAAAAACATTAATTCAATGCTAGGTAGATCTCAAACTAACTCTGAGATAAACTTGAAAGTTAATAACATGATTATAGAAGATCAAAATGAAGTATGTCAGACATTTAATCACTATTTCACCAACGTCGGGAAAACTCTTATTAAAAACATAATCGTGGATCCAACATATAACAGTTTAGCGAATATTGACCGTGTGTCAAACTCTCTATTTTTACACCCAGCAACTACTAATGAGGTTATCACAGTTATAAAAACTCTTAAAAATAAAAAAAAAAAAGCAATGGTCCCTACGCTTTGACTTAAAAATCACCATTTGTCATTTTCAAGCATTCTTACTAAATGTTTTTACAAAATGGTAGAGCCTGGCATCTATCCAGAATGCCTAAAAACAGCTAAAGTGACTCCAATCTTTAAATCAGGTGACATCCTAGAGGTGAACAACTATCGCCCCATATCAACACTTAGCGTATTGAGCAAGGTATTTGAAAAATTATTAATACACAGAATTAATTGTTTTTTGAACTGCAACAATGTGTTGTATAATCTCCAATATGGATTTAAATCTGGGTCGAGTACCCTAACAGCTATCTGCGAGTTATTGGACTCAGTTATTGAAAAAATTGACTCTAAAAAAATTGTAGGTGCACTTTTTCTCGACTTAAAAAAAGCCTTGACACTCTCAACCATGAAATTCTTCTTCAAAAACTAGAGTGTTATGGTATAAGGGGCACTACGAACAACTTGATACGAAGTTATCTGGACAATCGTAAACAATTTGTTTGTTTAGGAACTGCAAGAAGCTCTTTAGAAGTTTCAGATATCGGTGTTCCGCAGGGCAGCAACATAGGGCCTCTTTTATTTTTATTGTACATAAACGATATCAGCAAGCTACCTCTGCATGGTGTTCCCCGTTTATCCAAATGTCCAAATAGTGTTAACATGCTTATGGAAGAAGATTTAGAAGTTCTCCATAAATACTTTTCCACAAACCTTTTGACACTCAACCTCACCAAAACAAAGTATATGATCTTCCACTCTTATCGAAAAAAAATGAACCTCATAATAATCCCAAAATCACTGAAACCGCGATCGAAAGAGTGAACAACTTCAAATATTTGGGTATTACTCTGGATGAAACTCTGTCACGGAGCAATCACATTGAAAATTTACAAAAACGATCTCATCTTATAGCGGAATCTTATGGAGAGTCAAAGCATTCGTCCCACGCCACGTTCTGCTAAAATTCTATTTTGCCTTCATACATTCTCATTTATATTATTTGATCGCCATATAAGGAAGGGCATCTTTGTCCCTTTTGTCACGTCTACAATCCCTACAAAACCGATGCCTAAAGACTATCTTCAATCTTCCCCTACTCTATCCAACTAATCTAATCTATTCTAACAGGTCACACAACATATTACCTCTAAATCAACTTTGCGATTTACAAACAATAATTTATGTATTTGATAATTTGCACTCTTCAAACAGTAGTCAAAGCCTGAGATTTACAACAGGAGTTGGAATCCATAACACCCGCTTTTCTTATCACTTAGTACGCAGCACATCTTCAACTTATCGTGGCCAACACCGAATTTCTTTTATTGGTCCAACCAAATTCAACGTTCTTCCTGAAGATATAAAAAATTCAACGAATAGAAACTGTTTCAAGACCAAACTTATACATTATTTCAAAGAAAATTTAAGCCGTTGAACATCCAACCACCATTCAGAAGTTATTTATTATTTGTCTTGTATTTTTCTTAGCTGTAAATTTAGTATAATTAAATGTAGTTTGATAATTTTTTGTAGTATTTCATATTAAATTTTAGTAATTAATATCAAAAATGTACATGGATCTCTTAAAAGGAATTTTTTTTTGCACTGAGATTCATGTTGTAATTAAGTTTTTTAACGTAACATCTCCTCGCACTAAGCAACTATATTATTAAAGTTCTCAGCATGAGTAAATTTTTGTTCGCGTTTGTGTTTTTCCTTTTGCTGTCAGACATGCTGAGAACAGTTAGCGTCCATTACCAGGGGGCTCATATGAGCTTCTTGGTGTGGGGGAGTGTGGCGGGCCGCTAAGAAAAAAAAAGTCTATATTGGGTCCTGGTCTCACCAATTGAAATCACTCAAAACTTATTCCACATTATTAAGTTTGTGCATGATAAAATAGAATGATCCATGCATACGTCTAATTGAATTAAATAATAAATTCAGAAACAATTATGTAGGTACTCGGTACTTATCTGTCGTTTTTAATTTCCGTTATTGAATAAGGGCTGCTCCTTTCCCTGAACCTCGATGAAAACAGGTTTCTGGCTACGGCGCTTAATTCTTTTCTTGATTCCATCTTTAAATTTTTGGTACTTTTAACTTTTTCTTGAAACAGATTCAAAGTTCTTCACTAATTCTTTCTTCATTCATCGAAACAAAATTCTATTCCCAAAAAAAACGTCTGTCAGCTTTGAGCACAGCCTACCAAGTCCAAAAGGTGATAAAACTCTAATCTTCCACAATCTGTCTATAGCTCTTGAAATCTTACGAATATTTGAACAGTTTTTCAAAAGTTCCATAAAATACACCAAACTTTATTTGTTCCCCCCTTTCGTTTTTTTGGGGGGGGAGGGGGGTTTAATGACAAAAGAAGACATTGATACTTGTTCCGGCTTTATCAACATTTTCCAAGTTCGCAAGTAATTTTGATTTTGGCGAAAAATGTTATAGAAGCCTTCTAAAGCTCAGTTCTTTTAGAAATGGGACAGTTACAAATGCGTGTACCATAAAACGGAGTAACTTTGATCACCGAGGTAAATTTGACCAACAATAAACTTTTCTATTTTATCATCAATAACTCAGTCTATAGTTTGTATTCATGAAAACTGTTTTCTGCGTTTGAAAGCCTATTAATTGAGTATCACATAGGCCAAATTTGGTTTGCACTTGTTTTTTTTTCTGTTAGTTAAAAATCTAATTTCAGTATCTTAAAATATCTATTTTTTCAAGGCTCGCAAACAAACAGCTCTCCTGATGATTCCAAAAAACGTTTAGAAGCAAACGGGTCGTTTAATGTAAAAGAACAACTTTTTTTCTTTGTTAATGAACAGTTGTAGCGATATTTTTATAGCCATTTAATAATAAATTTTTGATAAAAAATTAGGACATTTTTCAAGAGTAAGCCCGTATTGGACAAATTGATAGGAACCCTATCAAATCGTTAGCTTTGGAGAAAAATGAAAATGGAAATAGTGGGAGGGCCTAGGGGAATGTGTGGAGGTAAAATTTCATTTGTATTTTGAAGCTCAAACTATTTAGCAATTATTATTATTTTTGCCCCTAAATGTAGGCAGCATCATTGTTCTTTTTTAGATTATAAATATTTTTAATATAAAACGTTGAAAATCAAGAGTAAATTGATAAACTTGCATTTGTTAATACTAGGAATGTGTTTTGTATCCTTTATGATCAAGAAAACTCGTTAAAACCGTCAGAATAGAGACTGATCAATGTCACCCCAAAGCATCAAATTCTGAACAGAGACGAAAACGATTTTTTAATCAAATTTAAAGAGGTCTAATCAATTTATGCATCCATGTTCATAGGAGTCCAGTACTGGTTTCAAAGATACAAAACATGCCACATTCCCCTTAACGGGAAAAAAACAATGGAAATATATTGAAAAATGTGATCAATATTACCCCGGATTACGGTATCTCAAAAACCATTCGTTTGATCGAAATACTTTCTATGAAGAAAATGAAGCTTTATCTCATGATCAAATTCAAAAAAAAAAAAAAATCGTTTTTTGTTGGAAAAATTTCTTCTTTATTCTTGGTAACTCCCATCGACCGGCGCACACTTTTTTCAGCCATGATGATGTTGATCAGTTTTTCGAACTTTTACTTCGTCTAATCTGTATTTTAGGTGGCTACATCCTACTTCTTCAAGCTCTGCTACTTTTCGGTCCAATACTCCTCTTTTAATAGAAACTGAGGCAAATTTAATGGATACAGCTGTTTCGAAGTTTCCAAAACTTGATTATTTTTGAGCCACTTTAAAGCGTTTTCAATGGACTTTCGGCTGGCAAAATCTGACAATAAGGAAGTAAAGCCATCAGCGAAGGGTATAAACCAGATTACTCTTTTTAGGCTTTTAAAGACAGCGAAAACCGAAGTTTCCGGTTTAAAAATTGTCGTTTTCTTCCACAGGAGCAGAATTTTAGCAAATTATTTTATTTTTTATAAAACAACCAGGTAATACATACTTTAATATACTCGGGACCTTGCCACGAGCAGACATGGAAAAGGATTCAAACGCTGGAATTTGTTTGAATTAGGGTATTTCATAAGTTTTGTCGTTTATCTGGAATCATCTGTCACATAGCCTCAGTATCGGGTCTACAGCTTACGAGATCTGGAACTAGCAAACAATTGTTGATTGATGTTGACTCCGGCTGGGGTCGAGTGAATGGCCTGAGTTTTGTACAAACAGCATGCCACAGAGAGTTGTTTGTACAGAATTTTTAGATCCCGACCGATTTTACACCTACACGATACAAATCGTATTCACAGCGACAAAATTTCATCGAATTTCATCGCATTTGTACAAATGTGGTGTAGTCTATCGCACGATGGAAAACATTTACTAAACTGAGAGTTTTTAAGAGCAGAAATCAAATGCCCCGTTAACAATAATTCATTTATTTAGGCAATCAAAACCCTTTTGTGACAGAAATGAGGGTGCGCATTATTTCATGCGCAGTGCACTAAATGTCAAAACAAAGTTTCATTCTGTGAACTCAAAGTTAACATATTGCGGACCAAATACGAGATGATTTTTCCGTATTTCTCTTTTTGCCTGTTTAGTTTTTAAGAAAAACTCAATGTTTACCAAATGAACAATGAAATAGACTTCTTCATAATTAATACGGCACTTAAAGTGACTTAAAATACCAAATTTTAAGTCATTTGTCATAGTCATTTTTAATCAAAAATCTTCTGGGGATTTGGGTGCATACATGAATGGTTAAAAGTAGCTTTCTTGTTATTGATTTCTAGATTCGAAAAACGTTCTTTCCTCGATAATTTCTTTTGCTCTTCTTCGTATCATTTCGCTTTTCATTCAGCCCTTCAAGTAAAAGAGTAACTCGACCAATGGTCACATATTCCTCCCTAGAGTCACGATCATGCGAATGTTGTTTTAGTCACTTTTTCAAGAACCCGCCTTGTACGAGTCTTAAGCCGGAAGAAACCCGTACCTTCAGCCTTCCTTAATTGGAAGTGGCGCCCTTAACAAAGCTGATGCGAAAACTTGCAATTTTTGCGTTATCGCCGCATATAAAATACGCACAGAAATACGAATTTGACGTTTGAGTTGAAGGTTTGAATTTTCGCTCGTAGAGATATCTGACGTGAGCGCCAGATGTTCCGGAGACTCACAAATGCAAATCGGGCCTTTCTGATCCGGGTTTCCATGTCCTTCTTGGTACCACCATCAGGCGTTATCTGGCTACCAATATACTGGCAGCACAACACTCAACCTGTTGCCCAGCTACCATGAATCTGGAGGGATTTCCTGGGTTGTTCTCCATCGACTTGGTCTTTCCGAAATTGACTTTGAGACCTGCTGCCTTGGATCTTTCGGTAAGGTCGTCAAGTTTACTCTGCATGTCTTGTTGTCTCTGCCCTATGGGGAAAAAAGAGTATAAAGAGCGAAAAAATTAAAATGTAATTCTAATTTTAACTTTTTTTTTTTGGAGTTGCTTGCTGGCTTTGATCGTGTGCGGTTGCGTTTGGCTCTCGGTCGTGTGATGTGTGTCTTTTCAGAGGAGCTCAAACTGAAAAGTTCTAATTTTCCCAGTTCCTAGATAAGGCTTCAATGAAGATTTTATTGCTCAGTAAGGGAACTTTTCAAAGAAGGAATAGTGATACTTAAATATGAGGCTTGAGCCACTAATTAGCGTGAAAATTCAGTTTCTAGAACACACCCGAACAAGTTTGTGAGGTGCATTATTGGGGCGAGTGTAATGATTGGCAAAAACAGAAACGCGAGAAGCTAAGTGCTATGGTTTGGAGACGAATTTATAAAGTGTATTCAAGTGTGATTGTTTTAAGAGAACAAAGATTTCATCAGAAGAAGCATATGAAATAATTGGAAAATTTAGTGACCGAAAAAGGTTTTAACCACGATTGACTTCTGGAAGATGGCTACTCAAACGAGGATGGACTGGTTCCAGAAAAACTCGGTGAGGAAATTCCAAATCATTCTGTTTGCATGTGAATTTTACCCTCGGTCTCTTTTTCTCCATTACACGCCGTTTGGAAGCTTTTCTTCTAGATGCGGTTTTGTGCTTTTGATTTTAACTGCTAGTATGTAAAGTGTCAGCATCTAGGTAATTTCGAACAGAAGGGTCATGGCGCATAAATGAACAAGTTTAGGAAAAGCGAAACATCATTGCTGCCAATAAGTTTAATTTTCTTCTATTGAGCTCAATCTACAATTTTGGTTTTAAAACTAGTGAAACAAAAATATTTTATAAGTTTATAACTGCTTGTATAAAGGAAAAACTCAAATATTTTTCAATTCTGTGGGACTTATTCACAAACAGTGCACTTATTGTGACCTTTACCCCATCAATTCTTAGCCACGCTTCGCTTTTAGATCGCAGCAATCGCTGAGAAAATTTAAATTTGACGGCGTGGTTGCTTGTTTGTGAGAAGTGCGTTCATATTACGGTTAATTAGAAAGAGGTGTAGTAAGGGTCCCACCATACGTGTGATTCTTTTTTTTTACAAAGTGATAACAAAAACATTAGTTTGGTGGAAAATTAACATTTTCATATTCTAAGAAATTCATACATAAAAGTTTTTTCTGAAAATTTGAAGGCAAAAGCTTTTGAATATTTTGTTGACAAAAATAAAGCTATATTGAATCATATAATACAAAAATATCATCTTTTAAATTATTGTGACCCTAGTTTTACATTGATTGATTCAACAAACTCGTGCTCAATTTTTATTAATAATAATTCGATTCGATTTTATACCAATTTTAGTAGTCCCCGTCTAAAGTTGAGGTTGCACATCAAAAACCTAATAATTCATATAGATAGCTTTTCTGGAAACTTTACAAAACGTCTTCAACAAAAGAGACAGATAAGATAGCTTAGGAAAGAAAGAAGTTATATTGTAAAGGTAATTGAAACTACGTTTAAAAAAAACTAGCAGGTTTTTAAGTCAAAATGGTTATGCCACCAAATAGCGTAAAATCGGACAGTTATATTTTTTAACCTTTGAGTAGAAGAATATAAAATAAAATCATTTTAAAAATTAAAAAAAAAAAGCCTCTTGAGAAATGTTCAGGAGTTTCAATAGGAAACTTAGGAGGTGAGGAGCATAGGTATCAAGTGACTTAGTCGCCTACCAAGGTGATTTTTCATGTCACACGTCCCTTTCCCTCAGACAATCAGCGTGGAGAAATGTGGAGGAATGGCGTACAGCTGGTCTCCGCTAAACATATTTCCACATGTGCTGCACTTCCCTTCCTCCTATCGACTACATGGACTTGGCCGGCGTCGTTATTGGTTCATTTAAAAGTAGGAGATCCTCAAAATTGTACAGTGAGATTGTGTTGCTTGTTCCCAGCACCTTTCATTTGGTTCATTGTGCAATGTTGCTTATCTCGAATCAATCACGGAGTGCAACCATTATGCCATTGGCCAGAAGGGGCCGTAGGTGGACCGTAGTTGATAGCAAGCTCAAGCTCAAGCTCAATTCTAATTTTAACTTTTTTTTCAGAGAAGACTTTAATCGGCATGGCCAATCTTCCTCTTGAACTTGTCATCCTTCTATGAAAATAAACTTTGCTAAAGTAAACATTTCCGGAAAATCGATTGAAAATAGTTACAGTTATAGTCTATTTTGACCCATATTTCCCCTATGTTTTGTAAACAATCCAGAAAAATATTGATTTGGACTTGAAAATTTTGAATCAAATAAGTCCTATCTTGAGTGATTTTTTACAAGGAATCGAATGAAGCTCTTTTGCAACATTTTTAGAATAGTTCATGTTACTTCAAATAAGGCTCGACACTAATTTTCGAGAGCAGTGTTTATTACAGCAGCTTCAAAGCTAAAATACAGTTTTGTTCAGTACAAATTTACATTTTGAAATCGATCGCTCTTACATTTTAGTGCGAGAAAGTTGGCTACGCTAAACTACTCGTTTTCGATTCCGAGTCTATCCGGACCGGATGAGGATAACACTAAACATGGAACATTAAACTATTAAGATCGAATTTCACTTTCAGTCAAAAAGTAAAAGGAATTACGGTCAGCAATGCTCTAAATTTCTGTCAGACTATTTGTCGAGTGCTGCAGAAATCGAGTGGTATCGGAACTAGAGTGTCCATTTCCCAACCATTTTAGCGTTCCCGGAAATCGAGAAATCTGACGATCCTTTTCCCGGGAATTCCCGGGATCCCGGGAAAAATTGAAAATGAAGATTTCAACATGAAAGTTACCCTCTACTGCGTACAAATGTTTATCAATATGGTAATTTTAATTTTAAAGGTAGTACCTAGAATTGCAAAACATTTCAAACTTTTTTAATGCCTAGAAAATTTAATAAGCAAACCAAAGACCCAAAAGCAAAATACTTTAACCGACAAACTGGTCTGATTCTAGCTCCAGAAATGTGAAATAATTGAGAAAGATTTCTCACTATCGAGAGAAGCTAGTTAGCTAGAGAAGTTAGCTTAGGTTATTCATCAAATTTCGTGAATTTTCAGATAACTATCCATTTGTTTTACAATAGTCATTTTTTTCTGATTATTTTGCTACTGACTTCAATATCCGGAACGGAAGTTCTAAATGATGAGTGTTGAAAAATAGAACATTCAGATTCTTTCCGTAACGTTTCATTATTGGAAATGTTAAGTTTTAGAGTCTCTTTGTCGTTTTTCACTTTAACACTAGGTTTTCGATTGGTTTTTTTTAGCAAATTCAAAGTTTCAACCAGATTTAAGAAAAAAAAGTTAAAAATCAGCCATCAAGGTATTATTTTTCTTGCAAAATATAATTCTTTTTTTTCCAACTAAAATCGTGTAAATTTGTAGTAATTTAGCATATTTTACTGGCCTCGGGAATTTCCAGAATTTTTTAAGCGTTTCCCGGGATTCGGGAATTCCCGAATTTTTCTAATTCCCGGGAAATCCCGGGTAGGACACTCTAATCGGAACGGTATCTGTTTCAAAATCATTGTTTAGCAAAAGTCTATCGTAACGATCAAGGCAACTTACATTAAACGAAGCACAATGAAGTTATCTGGCAAAGTATCGATTGACTATAAATCGAATGGGTTCGGAATGGTGGGATCACTGTACGAATATTAACTGCTTATTAGCTTTTGTCAGATTTCATAGAAGAAGGAGCAACTTACGGTTGGAGAAATCGGGTATTGTTGCACTTTAACGAGTGATACCTTGCCTGCGGGAAATCACGGAAAAAGTCCTAAATTCTTGACAAACAATAACTTTTAAACAGACGCTCAAACAAGACGCGAAATCAAAACAAGATGATAATGCAAACGCGAAAAAGGTTGTCACACACGGTGCTGGTTGTTGACAATCTGACCAATGCTGCCAGTGGTGCCATTTGTTCAGCTTGTTCGGACTTCAATCTTTCGAGATTTAAGAGAAAATTAGACCTTTCAAGTGTGGTTTTTCCGAGAAATCGAGTGGAGGTTATTTGAGCGTTGATATTTCATATCCGAATACGTTTTTTCTGAACTATGAAAAATGTGGGGGAATCGGGGATAAAATATTCATAGCTCTATTTTCAAACAGCTTTCATCCGATTCCTCAGAAAAAATCACACACGTCAAGTGTAATTTGGTTTAAAATATTGAAGGCCGAACTTCCTTTTTTCATAATTAGGGTAAATGATCTTGAGCGGAACTAGTCGAAATCTGATCTTGAGCGGAACCATTTACTTTTCCTAAGATCTAGGCAATGATTGCTTATGAATATTATCAAAATGTTGAAAAAACACTTTTTCAAGATCTTTTCATACAAGCATTGACATTTTTGCTAAAGTTTATTAACTGAAATAATGTTATTAGAAGATTTAAAAACATACGCATTTCTGCTGCAATTTTCATCAATCTACGCTGACTTTGAACGTCAATTTTTTTCACTCTCGGTCGTTATAAACTGGTTGTTAATGAATAAAATGGTAGAAAAACTTATTAAAAAGCATTATTCGGGTTTTTGTAACAAGTTTTTCATTAAAATATCAATTAACTGCGTAGTTTTTAAAAGTAAAATATGATCTTGAGTGGAACCATCTTTGATCTTGAGCGGAACTACTAGCTTCCGAAATAAACCGCTAGGTGCGCTGCATTATGCCTAATGTCTCACACGTGGTTTTTACCCCTGAATGTATGCAGCATCTTTGTATATTTCTTTTTATATCAGCTCAAGGAAAGAAAATATGTAAAATTAAGTTCGCATAGGAAAAAAATTAATTGATTGGTGTCACAGCGTACCAAAATAGGCACACGAAAAGTTTAATTTTTTGGAGTACAAGAAATGTGATTTTGATTCTTACTTTCAGAGGGGGAGGAAGGCTTTCATACATATTTTTTTTTCGTACTTTAAGAAGTACCCAGCTTTCATTTAAAGAGGTTGTTTATGATGTTCAAATTCCAATTGAAAACGATATACTACCTAATGAACAAAAATTCAAATTGTTTTTTACACAAATTCCTTCAGTTTTATAAAGTGTAGCAAAGCATATCGGGTTAAAATAGCTATATAACAATACTCCACGATTCAATTAGTGCCCTGGTATTGAAAACCTATCTGATTCCCTTGTGTTTGATTTTACACTTGAGTTCGAACTGGAAATCGGCTTGAGAAATTATTGTTTTATCAATTGAGCTTAATAATTAATCACTCATTTTAAGCGGATTTGTGCCAACGTAAGAACTTAACTGCACAATTAACACACGACGTATTACAGGACACGACACTTGACGTTCTTACAAACGGAAAAAGGATTCAAAATTACCTTTTTTGTCGACCGGTTTCGGGCTCGATGTTGCCCATCTACAGGACGATGTCCGACTGATCACACGAAGAAATTACTAGCAGGATCATACTACGAGTGTCATAGTATTCGTCGAAAGAAGGTTCCTTTATGAGATTTTCCTTTTGGTGAAGGTGAAAAGCGGCGACATAATTGGTGGGTCATCTTCGTTCATTAGCGGTTTTTCGGAAGTACTAATGAACATCGACTCCCAAGCGTTCAAATGTGAGGCTTTTCTTACGCATTTCCTATAGATCACTTTTTCCCAGTTTATGGAGTGATCCATTTCCGTTGCGTGGGCGGCTACGCTGGATTCATTGACCCTGTTGTTGTCTACAGCATTCCGATGTTCTTTAAGTCGAATTGTAAATTTGCGACGAGTTTGGCCAATGTAAACAGCTGGGCAACTCTCACAGGGAATTTCATAGATTCCGGATCTCTCATCCTGCGGGATCTTATCCTTCAAGGAGACCAACCGATCCTTAAGGGTGTTGCCGCTCTTGTATGCTGTTTTCAGACCGTGTTGAGAAAGGATTTTTGTTATCCCATTAGTTAGTTTCGGGTGGAACGGCAGGCTAACTCTGTAGGGCTCTTCTTTCTCTGGCCTGAAAGTGTTAGCATCACTTCGGTACTTTTTTCGGTCATGTTTTCGGAGAATTTTGAGTACAAATTCGTTGTCAAAACCGTTCAAAAAACCTGCCTCAAGGATTTTATGTTTTTCTTCTTCAAATATATCGAAAACCAACCTCAACCGACCGATACATAACAGCAGATTCCAACCACTTCGGTGCCCAAAAACAAGCCGCCTTCCATTCCATGGCGCACCGCCTGTACAATATCCCCATGGAAAAGGAAGATTTTGAAGAAGAAAAACATAAAATCCTTGAGGCAGGTTTTTTGAACGGTTTTGACAACGAATTTGTACTCAAAATTCTCCGAAAACATGACCGAAAAAAGTACCGAAGTGATGCTACCACTTTCAGGCCAGAGAAAGAAGAGCCCTACAGAGTTAGCCTGCCGTTCCACCCGAAACTAACTAATGGGATAACAAAAATCCTTTCTCAACACGGTCTGAAAACAGCATACAAGAGCGGCAACACCCTTAAGGATCGGTTGGTCTCCTTGAAGGATAAGATCCCGCAGGATGAGAGATCCGGAATCTATGAAATTCCCTGTGAGAGTTGCCCAGCTGTTTACATTGCCCAAACTCGTCGCAAATTTAAAGTTCGACTTAAAGAACATCGGAATGCTGTAGACAACAACAGGGTCAATGAATCCAGCGTAGCCGCCCACGCAACGGAAATGGATCACTCCATAAACTGGGAAAAAGTGATCTATAGGAAATGCGTAAGAAAAGCCTCACATTTGAACGCTTGGGAGTCGATGTTCATTAGTACTTCCGAAAAACCGCTAATGAACGAAGATGACCCACCAATTATGTCGCCGCTTTTCACCTTCACCAAAAGGAAAATCTCATAAAGGAACCTTCTTTCGACGAATACTATGACACTCGTAGTATGATCCTGCTAGTAATTTCTTCGTGTGATCAGTCGGACATCGTCCTGTAGATGGGCAACATCGAGCCCGAAACCGGTCGACAAAAAAGGTAATTTTGAATCCTTTTTCCGTTTGTAAGAACGTCAAGTGTCGTGTCCTGTAATACGTCGTGTGTTAATTGTGTTAATAATTAATGTTTCCATAAATTTTTAATATAAATAAATTTTACCGTGATTCATGAGAAATTGGAATTATTATTATAAACTTTATTCTGTGAATGAGTTGCTTAGAGCAGGATTGCAGAAATCACAGAAAAATTTGTAATTTTACAAAATTTTGAGGAAACTTTTATCACAGCATCTGTGTCACAGGACACGAAATTTTGAAATTTATACATATTTCATAGATTTTTGCAATTTCGAACAGATTTCCATAATTATAATTTTTGGGTCAATATAAAATTTATCTTTCTTACTTTGAGTTACAAAAGGATGAAAAGATTTTCAACACAAACTGATTTTTGCCAACTAAAATATAAAAATGACCCAATTTATCATGAATTTCAAGGAAATTAAAGGAATATAGAATATCACAAAGGAGAAATCACAAAAAATCTGATATTTTTTCTCTAAAACATTGATTTAGAGCAATGTACAGATTTTTTTTGCAACATCTGTAATTTAAGGCATCTTCTTTTGTATTACTGACTCTGTCGTTACCTTCAAAAGTTGTTAGAGGCAATATGACCATAAACATACACATTCAAATAATCAATCAAATATACAAACGAATTTAATTTTTGAGGTAAATAAAAAATTCAAATTTGAATTAAGAGAATCGACTCTTTCAAAATAAGATACAGTGAATCAGAGTGAAAATTGGACTTTTTTTTTAACAAGAAACAAATTTGAACGGATATTTTGAGAAAAACTTTGGAACGCTAAATTTCTTTTTTTTACGCAAAAACATTAATTTCTGAATTTTTAAATCTTCAAAGATGAAATTTAATTGAAGTTTTCACAGTTATACAAGTTTTAGGAATAAGAGCTTTAAAAGATGTTCACAGAAGAAAATGGTTCCGCTCAAGATCATATTTTAGTTCCGCTCAAGATCGGCGTGGTTCCGCTCAAGATCAGAATTCTTACTTCAGTAAAACAGCTCCAGAGTTATTAGGACTTACTCTAAAATTTTCTAAAAATCATCTTTAGAAAGCAGAAACCAAGATCTATCTGCTGAACTGAAAAAAAAATTTGTTCGGATATAACCCATAGCCACACCGCTTGATCAACTGTTCCGAGTTGCGTCGAATTGAGCCATTTAGTTCCGCTCAAGATCATTTACCCTATTTGAAAAAATTAGGGGAATCAAGGGTGTGGTTGTCCAAACGGTCTTGATTCTATTAATTAAAAAAAAACACACACACAAGCACACAAGAAAGGTATCGTTTGATTCAAAATTTTCAGGTCCAAATTGGTATTTTTTGGATTGTTTACAAAACATGGGGGAATTGGGGGTTAAAAAGGACTATACCTCCGTTCGTAAACTTATAGACATCTGAAACGATGTCCGATCAATTTTCCGGACATTTTCAGTAAAGGAAAATAAATGTTCATAGATTTAGTTCTCGTAGAAGGAAAGATACTGAATTTCATCGCGATTTATACACTTTTTTCCTCAATGTGCACTGTTTATTTTTCTCAGAACTTGATATTTAAAGCTTTTATCCAAACTATTTTGTATATCATTTTTGCCTGCATTATTTTTCATTTTACCAATTATATCGTGTTCTGCAATTAACAGGAAATGTTTTGAAAAAATATATCTTTTTTTGCCTTTGAGATCCAATTGATCCATAGGGTACAATAAAAAAAATCCTAATAAAATGGATTGAGACATTACGAAATTCAAACCCATCATCAACGATCAACATGTAACAAAAAAAAAAAAACAATGTTGCGAGATATGACTGAGGAATCAAGTCGCGCCATTTCACAAGGGATCGCTTCAACTCAGTTACAGAATAATTAACGTTATTGTGGATTGTGATTATTCAAATTTTAGTTTTGCTTGGTTTGGTCTGTTCGCTTGGAGTGTATAGGGTCCGGCATTAGAAGTGCAACATCGAAAAAAAACAGACGAATTGATCAAAACAAAACCTTCGAAAAATTAAAAATTTTGCAGTTGGTTTTAAATCCATGTATTTTTTTTATTTACTAGTTAATAAATCAGAAATACTTTGATGAGCACCGTAATAATGAGTAGTTTTTTTTTCTCCAAAAACAATTATTTTTTTTAGAATTTTACATACATTTCTGAGGTATCGTTATGATTGTTGGTGAAGTGACGCAGCAGTTCATTCGCCGCACCCTGCCTGTCATTCTTATACAAATAACAACTCCGATAGAAAATGTTTACAGAGCTTGGGAACTGTATTTTTTTGTGAAAATGGGTCATTATTATATTCCCTCAAGTCCGAAGATGTAATTGGTTTGAGCTTCAAAATGACTCGAAGATGTAATTGGTTTGAGCTTCAAAAAAGCGGAAGTACTTCGTAACTGTGACTTTTATCATTTAAAGTTGATCCACAAGCAACATCGGTCAGATATTTGAAATTCTCTTGCAACAAAGATGCTTTTCAAAGCGCTAACATTTACACTGATCATTACGGTACTCAGCTGTGAATGTTTCGATCTTTTACGACTACTGACGTCACGCGGCGAGAAATCTCCGGCGAAGATTTGCTTCATCATGACAGCAACCCACAATCGACAATCAGAGCCTTCAATTTTGCATGATGCGATTTCAGCCGGATATCCGATGAACGTTGTAACATCCGAAGGTTTTAGGACCTCCCCGGAGCTTTGCGATTATCAACTGTGGACTGTGGATGTCAAATCTTTGGGGAAGGCCAGAACGATGATGTACCAACTTTATCTAACTCAGGCCTGGAATCGCTACGGACATTTCCTGTTTATTTTTAGTGGCAAAGAATTGCCATCTAATCTATTGACATGGACTAGGGAGACCCTTATGCAATACGGGATCGTTCATTGGGTACTGGTATTTTACGACGTTATCTCGAAGAGTTACACTTACTATACCTTCGATGGTTTTCTGAGTAAAAGCATTTTCAGCTCCAGCATCGACGCGGTTGTTCAGGAGCTTCAACGGGATCACCTGGAGGATGTTCAGGGTCATGAGATCAGAACAGTTGCGTTCGATTGGTTTCCAATGATAATGGTCAACGAAGATGGAAGCATTGAGGGTACTTTTCCCAAATTTGTGGATGAATTTTCTCGTCAAGTTAATGGTACTATAAATTGGTTGATAATCGACAAAACCGATCTGGTTGAAGCCAGCTATTTAACTGACAAATTTCATCTTGATATTGTACCATTATACGGACTAAACAGTAGAACACTCGAAAGATATGTAGATAACTCCTTCAACTATCCGAGCTTAATCATACCAGAAAAGATACGTCTGCCAATATTCAAACATCTTTTGGATCCTTTTTCGAAAAAGTTGTGGATCTTTTTGATTATTTTGTTGCTGCTTGTTGCCTTATTTAACAAATTATTGCAAAATCAATTACCAAGAAACTTGATATTGATCATTTTGTTTGGTGCAGCAGTCCAAGATCATTCAATGAAGAGAACCGAACGATTCATCGCGCTCAGTCCAACTGTAATGACATTTTTATTAACCGAATCTTACTTGGCGAAGTTGACTAGTTTCATGTTCGACAGTGCTTACGAACCACATTTGAATACACTTCAAGTATTTAGGGATTCTAAAGTTCCTATCTGTCTCTATCAGATCGAGAACTTTGAAGAAAGATTGACTCAGGGATTGTTGGAAAATTTCCCCAACGAAATAGTTATGGTTAACCCGATTCAAGTATGGTATAAGATAACTAGCTGTGCCTGGGTTTTGGACTCAGAATTGGGTTACTATTTTGTGAACAGTCATTATAACCTCGACTCTGATGGATTTCGCCTTTTCTACGTGCTGCCGCAAAGTTTGAGTATGATGATAAATTGCATTTCATGTTCCCGCAAGAGTTTCTTCTGTGAACGATTTTTTCTCATCCGGGAGCGCTTGAACGAGGCAGGAATTCTTGATCACTGGAGAAAGGTGGCTTCCGAGATATCTCCAATCGAGCAAATGGCGATTCGTGAACTATCCTTTGGCGATTTGTTCTCATTCTGGTTCATACTAGGTTACGGTTATGCCGCCAGTTTCGTTGCATTGCTATGCGAGATACTTTTGATTCGTTGTTTGAAGAATAGGGAGACTAACTAAATATATAGGATGAAAGAATTGTTCTGTTGAATCATTTCCCCATGACTTAGTCAGTACACCTAGCTTTTTCACTTGTAATTTGATTTTTTAAGTTGACGTTGACTTTGCCTACTCACTTTTTTGGGGTAATGAAATAAAATTGATTGAAATGTCTTTCTGGGATTTATATCACTCAAGTGCATTGGAATCATTGTCATTGAAGGTATTGAATATATTGAATAAAAACAACAATTTGAGACTTAACTAACATGTCTAAAATTATGCAGTTCAAAGTAAGAGAATTTTCCCTGTCGAATATACAGTGTACGAAAGTTCAAGATAGTCAATTGTGTGACTTTAGTAAAGGAACCCTATTTCTTGACTTTTCAGAATTTGTCCTAATTTTCTGATTTTTTTTTTAATTCTTGAGTTGAATTGATTTTTGAAAAAAGTTCTTTAAAATGTACGGTGTTTATTGACTTTCTAAAAAAAAAGCGTTTCAATCGTAGCTGAACTTTGTTACATCTGATTATTTAGTTAATTATTATTGATTCGAAAGAGCAAATTCGCAAACAGTTTATTATCAACCCATTCCCCCATAAAAGATTGCTAAGCGTGCGTACAACCGCAAATGAAAAATAAAACACTGGAGAAAAACACGGTGCAGAAATCCGCAACTGCAGGAAAATATTCATTCAGGAATCTGCCAGGCATCGAAGGAGCTCGGACTTGACATCTGTCAACATTTGTACCGCCAAGCATTGGTTTCTTTCTAACCATTCCGCAGTTGGCAACATTGCGCTTCCGGAAGACGGTACAGGATAAGTTGAAAAGAGTGCGCTATAGGTCGATTCACGCACTGCCTGGCCTCACTGTTTTTGACATTTCGCGATTCCTGTCTTGATTCCTTATTTTCCAATTCTACACGCTGAAGAAGCAAAGCTTACATTTAGGTCCTAATTTAATTCTCATTCACACGTTTTTAACAAAAGTTCTCAGCTCAATTTTGGGATAAATAAAATCAAAAAGAAAATTAGATGTTGATCATTTTGTTTGTTAATCCAGCTAAAATCCAGCTGGAATAAATGGACTTAAACTTAAAAGTTAAACCACAGACTGGACACTCGATTTCGATTTTTGGCGCTGCTCGAAAGTTAACGGAAATGTCGATACCAGCAAAATTTTCATGCTCGAATTGCTGCCGCGCAATGTCGACAATAGGAGGCTTCTAGCCAAAAGCTGAGAGGAATTTTGTACTATAAGTCTCATGTCAGTGTGATTAGTGGTTTAACTGACGTTATTTTTATTCCTCGAAAATATCATATTGTACAAATTTATAATAGTGAAGCCTTTTCTTTCGGAATGTTTTCCGGAGAATTTTCCTATATTATATTCTTCTGTCCCTGAATAGTGTTGTCGTATAAGTATGTGCATTTGTTTTACAGTTTCCGATCAAAATAACACAAGAAATTTCCGGACAATCGATTCGGCACATTCGAATTCTTTAGAAGTTTCCACATTTGGACATTTGATAGGATTTTTTGTTTCAAGTAGACGCGCTTTCCCAGAATATTCAATGCAAAGTGGGTTGGTCCAGAACAAATTTGTTGAAGAAGGGTTTTGAAAACATGTTGAAACATTTTAATAATCAAACCTTTTTTTAATAACCTTTTCGAATTTTTTTACGAATTTTCAACTTTCTGTTATTTTCCAAAGAGATAAACATGAGAAACCAAAAAATGCGATAAATTTAATTCACAAAATGGAACTTGGTTTTTTGCTATCCTTAAACTGAGTTTTGAGTTAAATTTCTTGACCGTGCAGCTACACGAAAAATTTCGCCGCACCCCATTTCTCGTTCGTAAAATTTTGTAAACAGGACGTGCGAACTGTCACCACAAAAGGGAGAATACGTCATCGTGAATCGACCCATTGGTGACAAACACCGCCCCCTCGGAAAATCATCCATTCTCGGCCGAGGGATCACAGGGAACCGAGCGATCCCGGATCCGGTATGGCCGAAGACAACCTGCAACGGATTATGGCTCAAAGTAAGGAATAGGTGAGAATAACTAAACTGGCTCCAGTTCAACCAATCCCTCATGAAATGTGTTTTTATTTTAGTCGTTAAGCCACCTTTTTTTTCCGGGAATTTAACACAACGGTCATTCTTCCCAACATCGTTAAGCCACCAATTGAGCGCCACATAATCCGTTCGTTTTCAACCCGGAAGACAAAGAGTCGATAGTTTCGACCCACCAGCGTGTTCGCCAATAAGCCCCGTTCAGAACCGCAAAGCGGCCAGAAAACAGGCGAAGGAAGAAGAGCCCTTTAAAGGGGTCAGGCGTATTGACCCCTTTTTCCCTTTTGTATTCGCCGTTTCCGTATCTTAGCATTGGCCGAGTGGTTCTGAACATCACTCCGGATACCACTTCCAGACCCGAGGTGTGAGAATGACATCGGCAGAAGGCCCTCGCAGTCATCCATTCCGTGAGGACCATCTCACAAAAACAATTTATGCCGGTGGCACCCGGAAAATCCATCCAGAAAGGAGCGAAACCCTGCGTTTACGCAGTCCAGGGCCGCCTACTGGGATTGAGCTTCTGCATTTGCCGTTTACGTCGCTCAGCAGTTGGCGAGTGGTTCCGAAACTTACTTCGGACACCACTTCCGGTTTAGAAGACACGAGACGGGAGGTTGACATCGGCAGAAGATCCTTACGGCAATCAATCCCGTGAGGCCAATCAAGCAGGAACAGTTTGTTTCGGTGACATCCGGAAAATCCAGCCAGCCAGAAGCAAAATCCTTCATTTACGCAGTTTGCGTATTCGTGCGAACAATTCATTATACCGAATCGCCGCTAGCTTTTTGCTGGAGTGTGGTCAGTTTTGCATGCGATTCCCATTCATGCGGAACTACCTACGGAACCATCTTCACTTGGAAAACCGGGCGCGCGAGACACTACCGTCTGTGAGTCTTTCCGAAAGTTGAACCGGAAACTCAATCCCCCAGAGGTAGGGTTTTGAAACCACCCGTGAATTTATCTATGCAGTGGGAGGTGAGCTTCTGTTTTCCACGGCCTTCGGAAATTGGTCAGCAGATGACAAGCGTGAGGAGGTGTTTCCGGAAATCCCGTGGCGCGACTCAAGCGTCAGCCGGAAGGAACAAAAGCGTGCTGGTTTGCCTCGACGGACGGTCGAATAGCAAATCGTAGCACAGGTGTTGTGTTGATCAGCGAGATCTCCGCCCCTAAGGTTTGACATTGGGTCCGACAAGAAAGGACAGGAACCCCCTGGGTCCTCAGGAATCAGTTTCGTCGTCGTCGAGCGCCACAGCCAAAACAATCTAAGCATGTACCGGGTCGACAGCAAGCGTCGCTCAAGGAATCCCAAACACGGGCCCATCAGCATGGGGCGCAATAACTTATGTAAGTCGCTTTATTCTTATCTGTTTGCGAAAATTTGTATTTTATTTGTTGTTGGCATTAGACCACGAAGAGTCTCATAATAACTTATAACTAAAAGATGAAATCATGATACAAATCTGTAATCAAATAGTTTATCCTATGTTACCAGAACTTTTTCAGCCGGGCAATTTTATATTTAAACCTGGCCAAATGCGAGCATTTGATTTCAAGATTTTCGACCAAAAACCTGGGTAAAAACCGGGCAAATTTGGTCAAAACCCAGAAATTTCTCAATAAAAATCCAGGAGAAAAATCATCAATCATTTGTTATAAAATTTGCTAAATAAAATCCATATTAAAGGCATAAATAAAAAAAAATACAACACATTTTTTTGTTAGATTTGCCAAATAGTGTGGACAAATCCGGTCTAAATCTTCGCTTTTTTCAATAAAATTACGCAACCGGACCGGACTGTTCCCTAACTTCGTATTAGATAAATATCCGGGCAATCCCGGATAAAATCGGAAAATCTGGCAACCTTAGTATAACCCATCTAACTGATAATAGTCTTGGGTTCAGATGATTTTAAAATGGTGTTTTTCGATATTTCTATGCAGTTTACTGCAGCACAGCCAGGATTCTGCTCGTTCAAGTTGCATAATTTAAGATATCCAAAGTACACCAATGGATGTATCAGAAAAAATTTCATGATTCGAATTTATAAATCGACCGTATACAATTTTGTATATTTGCCCGAAAACTGACCCGTACTAAATTTCAGCTAAATCGGACTGAATTAAGGGGTGCCTCAAAACGCTCCAAGTTCCGGTTTTTTTGGCTCTCGAAAATCACCAAAGGGGGAACGAATGGAAATCGGAAATATCAAAATTTAAATTTTGATGCATAAAAATCCTTACAACTGAAGCAGTGTGGTAACTCATTATCCGGAAAATCAGGATAAATTCTCAAAAGTCAAAGCACCTAAGGCACCCCTGTTAGTGTTACAGTCTCATAATTAATACCTTGAACTTTCCTCAACGGGGTATTCGATAAGGACAATTCTCTTATATTCAACTGCTTAATTTCAAACATGATAGTAGACAATATCAAAGACATCAATATACTTGAGTGATTCCAGAAAGACATTTCAATCAATTTTATTTCAATAACACCGAAAAAAGTGAGCTTGAGCTTGCTATCAACTACGGTCCACCTACGGCCTCTCCTGGCCAATGGCAAAATGGTTGCACTCCGTGATTGGTCCAAAATAATCAACATTTCACAATGGACCAATTGAAAAATTCCTGGGAACAAGTAATACAATCTCACTGTTTAGTTTTAAGAATCTCCTTCTTTAAAATTAACCGATAACGACGCCAGCCAAGTCCGTGTAATCGAAAGAGGGAAAGGAAGTGTAGCACATGCAAAGATTTGTTTTGCGGAAACCGGCCGCAAATCTCACGCTTTTTCTTCACACATCGCAAAATAAGTTTCTCGCAGAGAAATGCACTAAAACTAGCTCCATAACCATAACCTAGAATGTACCAGAATGAGATCAAATCGTCGTAGGACAGTTCACGAATTTCCATTTGCTCGATCGGGGATATCTCGGAAGGCACCGTTTTCCACTGATTAAGAATTCCGGCCTCGTTCAGACGCTCTCGGATTAGGAAAAATCGTTCACAGAAGAAACTCTTGCGGGAACAAGAAATGCAATTTATCATCATACTCAAACTTTGGGGCAGCACGTAGAAAATGCGAAATCCGTCGGAGTCGAGATTATACGATCTTTTCTCGAAGAATTTACCCATTTCGAAGTCCAAAACCCAGGCACAGCTTGTCATTGTATACCACACTTGATTCATGTGAACCATAACCACTTCATTGGGGTAATTCTCAAAATATTGTTGAATTGTGAATTCCCCAAGCTTTTCAAGTTGATGCAGACATATGGGAATTTTAGAATCCCTAAAATCCTGAAGTGTGTTCAAATGTGGCTCGTAAGCACTGCTGAACATGAAACTGGTCAACTTTGCCAAATAAGATTCGGTTAGTAAAAATGTCATAACAATGAGACCAAATGTGAAGAATCGCTCAATTTTGTTCATTGCATGATCTTGGACTGCTGAACCAAACAAAATAGATAATATTAAATTTCTTGGTAAATGCTTTTGCCACAATTTGTTGAGTACTGTAATCAGCATTAACAAAATAACCAAAAAGATCCATAACTTTTTTGAAAACGGGTCGAGTAGATGTTTGAATATTGGCAAACGAAGTTTTTCCGGTATCATCAAACACGGATACGTAAAATAATTATCTACATATGTTTCCAGGATTCCACCGTTCATTGCGAAAATTGGAAGAACGTCAAGATGAAATTTGTTCGCAAAATAGTTCGCATAACCTATTTCTTTTTTATCTACTTTCATCCAATGAACTGTGGCATTAACATGACGAGAAAATACTTCTAAAAATTTGGGAAAAGGTCCTCCGATGCCATCTTTAGTTATATGAATGATAGGAAACCATTTGAACGCAACAGTTTTGATCGTGTAACCTTGGACATCCTTCAGGGTATCCCGTTGAAACTCCTGAAGAACCGCGTCGATGTTGGTACTTAATATTTCTTTATCCAGAAAACCATTGAAGGTATGATACGTGTAACTCTTTGAGGCATCGTCAAAAAATATCAGCAAACAATGATGAATCCCGAATTCCGTAACAAACTCTCGAGTCCATGTCCGTATAAAATCTGGCAGTTCTTCACCAATAAAGACAAACAAGAAATATCCATATCGATTCCAAGCTCGAGTTGAATAAAGTTGTTGTAGCATCGTTCTGGCCTTCCCCCAAGAGTTGACATCCGCTGTCACCAGAAGATAATCGCATGGTTCTGGTGAGTTCCGGAATCCTTCAGTTGTTGCAATGTTCATCGGATATCCGTCTGAAATAACATCATACAAACCGGAAAATGGTTCTGAATGTTCGTTAATGGTTGCTGCCAGGATGTAGCAAATCTTCCCCGGACGTTTTCCAATCCGTGAAATCAGTTTCGGGAAAAGATCGAAACAATGACAGTTGCCTCTTAGAATGACGACTGTGATAATGAGCATTTTGAAAAACATCTTGGTAGCAGCAAATTGATGAAAACTCTGAGCTGAGCAGGCAAATACAATCTTTGTGGTAGTAGTAAAAAAAAAAGTCTAGCAAATCCGCCAAATCCCGCGAGAAGAGATTTAAAAATAATTTTATTTTAATACAATATAATACAATATAATTTTTCAAAGTTCCTTACATTGATGTGAGTTTTCAATCATCAAGGCCCAATCTCTCCATCATATCAATATTTGAAATCCCCATAGAATCATTAGTCGTGAGACATTTTTTTGTTACTGAATTGAGATAACAGAGAATTGTACGTTTGTATGGATATGTATGTGAAGAATTGCGATCAAGCTGATTAGCAAACAACTGCAAGAGTCACTGACGCGTCAACATGGAGCTGAACAATGTTCTACAAAGTTGATTTAAAATATATACATAATGTACAAATTTGCAGAACTTAGTTTGTTCAAAAATTTGTGTAAGTCATTTATTTTCCCAAGTGTGCTGAAGACATGAATACAATTTTTTTAATGCTTTTGAAACATGGACTTCACAAACATTATTTTATTCTAATAAAAAAAACTGCAGTTTTTTAACAATTAAGTCCTTTAAACAAGAAATATGTCCTTTCAATGAAAAATGTGAAAAAATACAAATACATAATAAGTTAAATAATCTCAAGAGGGGTAGTGCAGTTGAAAAAACCGCCATGTACAAACCCTTGTGAGGGGCAGTGCATATGATCAAAGTGTAAGGTACAAACCCCTGAGAGGGGCAGCACAATTTTCGAAGTCAGAGGACACAAATTCTTGAGAGGGACAGTACAGACGATTAAAGTGTAGGTACAAACTCCTGAGTTTGGAGTATGAAAGTGTATATACAAAACCTTGGGAGGGGTAGTACATTTATTGAATTGTTAAGGTACAAACCCCTGTGAGGACTAATGTAGATTTTTCAAGTATGTAGGTACAAACACCTGAGAGGACAGTACCATTTATGATGAAGTAAGGTAAAAACTCATAAAAGGGGCAGTACAGTAGATAAGTTAAGATACAAACCCCTGAGGGATTACAAAAAAAAAAATCAACACCTAAAAGGGGCAGTGAAATTGGTGAAGAAGTCGGCTACAAACACTGGGAAGAACAGTACAGTCAATGAGTTAAGGTACAAACCCAATATGAGAAGGAGAGAACAGTTGTTTAAGACGTAAGGTAATAAGGGAATAAGATGACGAAACTAGCGGTGACTCCGAGGTAACTCGACTATCGTCACCTAACGCGCGAGGGGCCAAAGTCTTCGACTATCTCCAGCTCGTCGATCGTAACCTTGTTTGTTATATCTGTTGAATTGAAGGAAATATTTCGATTGCTTAGATTCAACCAAATTTGTGATCAAACTCAACACCTGGCATCCCTGGATCGTGACTTTGTTGAGCTCAAAATTAACCTTCAAATTTCAAGACCCTCGAAACAAACTTCTGCAGAACATTCTGTATAACTAGTTCCCGATAGATACGTATTTTGTTTAGAATATTCTGTTTGTATGGTTTTTCCCACAAAACTTATATTTTCAAAATTTTACTTGTAGCAGTTCAATTGCCAGACCCTGTCGATTATTCTTTCACATACGACCACTTCGATAGCAAATGTTTACACAACATGGGAGCTGTAATTGTTTCTAATGGTGGACCATTTTTATAGTCCCTCAAGTCCGAAAATGTAATTAGTTTGAGCTTCAGGAAAGGAGTAGTGCTTTGTAATAATGACCTATTTCGATTAAAGTTCATTCACAAACAACATCGGTTAGTGTTTCCAAAATTTTCATGCTACCAAGATGCTTCTTAAAGCGCTTACTTTTACACTGATCATAGCGTTACACAGCTGTGACTGTTTCAATTTATTATCACTACTGACGTCACCCGCTGAAAAATCTCCAGCGAAGATTTGTTTCTTTATGACAGCAAACAAAAATCGACAAGCAGAGCTTTCAATTTTGCATGATACGATTTCAGCCGGATATCCGATGAACGTTCTAACATCCGTAGGTTTTCGGACCTCCCCGGAGCCTTGCCATTATCTTCTGGTGACAGCGGATGTCAACTCTTGGGGGAAGGCCAGAACGATGCTACAACAACTTTATTTAACTCGAGCCTGGAATCGCTATTGATATTTCTTTTTTTTCTTCATTGGTAAAGAACTGCCAGCTTCTACACTGACATGGACTCGAGAGTTCGTTACGGAATTCGGGATTTCTCATTGGGTGCTGATATTTTTAAACGATACCTCGAAGAATAACACGTATTATACCTTCAATGGTTTTCTGGATAAAGAAATATCAAGTACCAGCATTGACGCGGTTCTTCAGGAGCTTCCACGGGATCCGCTGAAGGATGTACAAGGTTACACGATCAAAACTGTTGCGTTCGAATGGTTTCCTATCATACGAATCACCGAAGATGGCATCGAGGGACCTTTCCCCAAATTCTTAGAAGTATTTTCCCGTCAAATTAATGCCACAGTTAATTGGATGCAAATCGTCAAGCAAGAAATAGCATATGCCAACTATTATACGGACAAGTTTCATCTGGACATTTTTCCAATTTTTGCAATGATCGGTGGAACCCTGGAAACATATGTAGATAATTATTTTACGTATCCATGTTTGATGATACCGGAAAAGCTTCGTTTGCCAATATTCAAACATCTACTCGACCCGTTTTCAAAAGATTTGTGGATATTTTTGGCTATTTTGCTAATGCTGATTACAGTGTTGAACAAATTGTTGCAAGAACATTTACCGAGAAATTTAATTTTAACTACTTCGTTTGGTGCAGCAGTCCAAGATCATGCGATGAACAAAATAGAGCGATTCTTCACATTTGGTCTCATTGTTATGACATTTTTACTAACCGAATCATACTTGGCGATGTTGACTAGTTTCATGTTCAGCAGTGCATACGAGCCACATTTGAACACACTTCAGGATTTTAAGGACTCTAAAACTCCCATATGTCTGCATCAGCTCGAGACGCTGGAAACCACAATTCAACAATTTTTTGAGAATTACCCCAACGAAATGGTTATGGTTCCCATGAATCAATTCTGGTATAAAATGACAAGCTGTGCCTGGGTTTTGGACTTCGAAATGGGTAAATACTTCGAGGAAAGATTGTATAACCTCGACTCCGACGGATTTCGCATTTTCTATGTGCTGCCACAAAGTTAGAGTATGATGATAAATTGCATTTCATGTTCCCGCAAGAGTTTCTTCTGTGAACGATTTTTCCTTATTCGAGAACGTTTGAACGAGGCCGGAATTCTCAGTCAGTGGAAAACGGTGCCTTCCGAGATATCCCCTATCGAGCAAATGGAAATTCGTGAGCTGTCCTACGACGATTTGATCTCGTTCTGGTACATACTAGGTTATGGTTATGCAGCTAGTTTGAGTGCATTTCTCTGCGAGAAACTTATTATGCTATGTGTGAAGAAAAAGCGTGAGATTTTTAGGGGGATGGCGTACATCCGGTCTCTGCAAAACAAATTATCACACGTGCTGCACTTTCTTTCCCTCTTTCGACTACACGGACTTGGCTGGCGTCGTTATTGGTTCATTTTAAAGAAAAAGATTCTCAAAACTGCACATTGAGATTGTGTTGCTTTGTCCCAGCAATTTTTCATTTGATTCGTGGTGCAATGTTGATTATCTTGGACCGAACATGAAGTACAACATGTCAGTGGCCAGGAGGGGCCGAAGATGGACCGTAGTTGATAGCAAGCTCAAGCTCATGCCCACTTTTTTGTGTTAATGAAATAAAACTGATTAAAATGTTTTTCTGGGATTTTTATCACTTAAGTATATTGATGTCTTACATATTGGCTACTAACATGTCTGAAATTATGCAGAGAATTTTCTTTAGAAAAGTTCAAGATATTGATTGTGAGGCAAAAACAGTGGTGCAACGTGTCCTATTTTATTTTGTACTAGCTGACCCGGTGTGCTTTGCTATACCTTTCAAAATCAAATTATATTTTCAATAATTATTCAAATTTTTATTGGTTTGTTGGCATTATTTTAAATCAAATTATAACATAATTCATAAGCAACCGCTATAAAATGAGAGCTGCAGCTGGAGCTTCGAATTGCAACACAAAGATAACTTAAACTAATATTCTGAATCTTGCTCTAATTTGTGTTAAAGATCTTATAATGTTAATTTGTCTGGAGGGTCTCAAATTAGTCGTACGCAAACAATCTTACTTATAAAATAATATGGCTGTTTTTGCTTGATATGTTCTGGATTTATGCTAAAAAACTGATAAGAGAGCCCCCTCCCCTGTCCTTCCCTTCACCTCCTGCTGAATGGAGGTCGTGATCTTTAATAATCATACCCATTTTTTTCGTTCCCAAAAATCCTCTTATATTAAATTCTTCTCCTCTCTACACTGTAAAGCGTAAGGGTCTATAACAATCGTAGAAACATATCTCGTAACCAAGTACTTTTCCATGTCATATTTGTTTCCATTTGTTGACTTCGTTAGCATAAATTGAGAACTTATGCTAACAATTCTATCATCCTACTGCAAGAAAGGAATGGTTTCACATAGAAAAAAATATTTTTCATACTCAAATACTTTTTGAGCCTAAATTTGGTTTCATTTGCTCGATTAATTCTCGAGTTATGCAAAAAAATTGTATCGAAGCCCCCCTTTCCCCCTTTATATCTTTCCGCTAAAAAAGATGGCGCCTCAATTTATAATAGAAACATTTCTCTTATCCAAATACCCTCACATGCCAAATATGGTTCCATTTGCTTTATTAGTTTTTGAGTTATGTGTAAAAATATGAAAGAGGCCCCCTCCCCCTTTCTACTGGAAAGAGGGAGGGGTCCCAAATAATCATTGAAATATTTTTCGTATCAAAATACATTTCCATGCCAAATTTGGTTCTAATATCTTGATTAGTTTTCGAGTTATATGAAAAATTGTAAGGTAGTCCCCCTCCCTCCTTCCTATCACCCCACTGAGAGGAGGGAGGGGTACCTAATATTCATAGAAATATTCCCCGTCCCCAAATACCACCCCATGCCAAATTTGATACCATTTGCTTGATTGGTTCTCGAGTCATGCAAAAAATTGTCTATTGTTTGGGAGGCCCCTCCCCCGTCCTGTAAGGGGGGGGGTCTTAAACCATAATAGGAACCTTCCCCGGCCTCCAATACCCCCACCTGCCAAGTTTCACGCAAATCGGTTCAGTAGTTTCTGAGTCTATAGGGAACAGACAGACAGACAGACAGACAGACAGACAGACAGACAGACAGACAGACAGAAATTCATTTTTATATATATAGATTTATCCTGATTTTGCGGAAGAGGTGAAACCGCACTAATTTTTTAGTCAACGAACACTTATAAACTATACATATTCTGAATGATCAAATTCTTTATCTAACAAGCTTATTTTTGTCTTTTTACGACCTGCGGTTCCGAAGTTATTCAAAAAAACAGACGGGACGTGACGATGGGCGAGAAAATGATTTTTACAAAAAAAATCGCGAAATCCGAATTCCTCGTGTCTTACATTTGAGCAAAAACTTATGTTCTAGAGGTTTGTAGCAAATGAATTCTATCACAATCTTCTCTTATACTGTTTTGATCGAATGACAAAATTGGCAACCAGAAGCACCTGTCTTTGAACTGGGTCCTGCAACCTACTTGATAAAAATGTTCACTCACCCTTCCGTGTTCTTTGTTGTTGCGGATATTTTCTTTCTGCCCTCTATTTCCTGTACTGCAATTGTTCCGGACATTGTGGACTATCTGTGGTGAAGTGCAACTTGCTTAGAAAGATCTTTCGGAGAAATATCATTAGCATTACCTTCTGTACCCCACTTGTTTGTTTTTTTTTATGCCCGCTGTGCGTCGTCCTCGCAATCGGCACCGTCCACCTTGGCAATCTGTGTTGGGTGTTGTGAAAGTCAGTTTGTTATGCTGTTCCACAGCATAATTTCAGCTATTTCTCACCTTTAGACAATACTGCTCCTGAGTTCGATCCATGCTGGTTTCGGTTCTGCGACGCGAACGAATTGTGCGTTTGACGTTTACAGTCTAAACTCTAAACACTCATTATTTGGTACACTGTTACCCTTATGGTAGGACACGCTCAGAACAAAATAACTTCACGAACTTAATTATAATGCTACAATATGAACGTACAAGAGTTCTTTTTTTTAACTTTTAAAATCGCTAAAATTCGTTTGAAATAGGGTTTTTCATAAGTTTCATCGTCCATCAAAAATTGCCTGTCCCATTGCCTCATATCGTAGAAAAATTTGCGGGGCACTACACTTAGTTTTTGACTTATTAAAAATTTAAAAAATCTGGTATAAGCCTTGACTTTCCTGCTGACTCATAACCGTATTTCCCGATCATTTTCATAACGTCGTAAAAAAAATACACTATTGATTAAATTCATCAGACTAGATGTTTCGCAATGGCATTGGTTAAAGCATTTATGTATCATGAAATTGAAATCGGATTGAACACTAAAAATACGCTTCATGCTTTAGTTCCAGAAAAAAACTACACCTACCTTACAACATACGCTAACTGAGCTATTCCTTTTTTTCCAGATATTTAAAAGTTAAGAGTATTCACCAGAAGCATACTGGCAGCATTTCAAGCGCGCAGCATCGAACAAATTCGGCAAAGATATGACGAATGATCGAATGAAAATTTAAACTAAAAACGGCGGCAGTCCAGGCGGAACGAAAGATTTCAACGAACCCCATCCTTCCACTTGATGCTATTAAAATCCGAAAACTTTATCCAGAACGATCGTGGATGGATGGCTGAAAATAGGAAGACCCGTAACATCATCCAGCAGTTGTGATTCTAGATTTACTACAGATGGGGGCGAATCCAAAATGGGGCCTTTCCTGTTGTGTATAGAGTTCTTTTAGATTAAGTCGACCCCCCAGTTGCTAAGTAGTGTTGCAAATATTAGTAAGTTAGTAGGAATACTAGTGAGCGCCTTCGATTAACGAATGTGCGTTCGCCGACGAGGGGTCCCCTATTAAGATACATATTTAAGTGTGTAACGTTCACTTGTGTTTACCTTTTCCGGATGAAGAAAAAAGAAATCTGTGTTTTGTTATCACTAGTTCATCCACCGCAAGCGGTACAGTCAGCAGGACCCACAACACATCGATGAGAAATTATTCATTCGTTTTTTTTTCTAGCCATAGAATGGCGATTCACTTGTACAGAAAGTTCTAAAGTAGGTAATGCTAGGCGCACACGACGATCCCACCCGAGGAGGTCGTGATCGATAAAAGACATTTATTAACCATTCGCGGATATCGGATATCGGATATCTGAACCTCCGGGAGGAATAAAAAAGAAAATCGCAGCCGACCAACACAGGACGGTCCTCTCACAGACTTGTTTATTTTTTCTAAATCTAACTAGAGCAATGCTTGTTATATTTAGCAAAAACCGAAACAGTAAAGAGCGATATTTAAACAAAAATCCTGTTTCAAAAAGTTACATCCATGTTTTCACTTGAATACAGAAAGAAATAGTCCATTTGGTTATGTTTATTCCCTTGAGACGTTAAGGTCGTTCCATTTGGCAGTTGTAGGCCCTGGCGTACGTTTCGGTGTAGGTCAGCTCGCAAGTCGCCGCGTTGTTGTCGAAGCTCATTTCCGGCACCTTAAACTCCGGATTGATGGCCACCTTCAGCGTGTACTGGCCGAACTCCAGCTCGCTGATGTCGACCCACTGGCAGTCGATGTTGTACCGGTAGATGTCCGCACAGTTGACGGAAATTCCTGAAGAAAGAAAAATCAATCTTAAAAATCTATCACCAAATATTGCCTAAATAAAGGCGTTCTCTAGGAATTTTTGTATGTGAAAATAACGGTTTGACAGCATAGTGTAGGATCGCCCCTCGATGATAAGTGTTGTGATTCTCTTCATTAATAACGTAAATGTAAGTTATTGCAAAATCAAAGAAGGCATTGGAAAAGAGAGAGAAGTGATGTGACAGTTTAGGAGTGAAATCTGTACTCCTATAGAAGCTGAGTATTTTTTTAAAATTATAAGCTTTTCCGAATCGGGAAACGTTTTAACTGGACTCTAGACATAGCATAAATTAAGGCGTACCTTGATCTCCGTAGTTGGCGCAGGCGTACTTCGGTTCCGTTCCGGGAAGACACTGATTATCCTCCAGGCAGAAGGATGCCTTGTGACCTTCGGCCACTTTCCTGCCAGCCGCATTGTAGATGTCGAAGGTCGCAAACACCTCCATACTGTGATAGTGCCTATGGAAGCAGAAAACATTAAGGTAGTAAAATACAATTCAAGTACCAATCCATCATGAGATGACTTACATATGGCACAAATGCCACTCCCAAAGATGTTTCGGAATATGGGGCCGGAAGTCGGCTGTGCCGGTGTTAAGAACACGTGCCGTAAATTTGAGCAAACGACGCGTTTCCAGGTGCCAGTTTGGATTATCCCGTTGGATGTCGTATGCCTGTTTGGGATATCCAAAAAGATGTTACTCAGTTCAACTCCATCTGATTTGTGAAAATTTTCCTAACCTGTGAAGCGACACAATTTTCCTCCATCGCGCACTGCAGCAGATACATCAACCGGTCCTCGAGATGCATCGATTGCTCCATCTCCACGTGGTCGAACGCCAAATCGGCCATTTTCTCGACACAAGTCACCGCAGCCACGTGGTTCCCCCGTTCACTGCAGCCACTGTTCCACCCCATCTCGTGGTGAAGGCATTCATCCAAGCTGGACTCATTTCCGTAACATTCTGTACCACTTAGAATCACCTCACTAATATTGGCCCCTCCGAAAAAATCAGTCTGAACGGCGTCATTCGCATAGCCCAGCTCTAACTGTCTACAGACGACATTTCCCTGCAACAGTGACCACCCATCTCCACAAATTGTACCCCAGGGACCATCCTGCCCCAGGCGTACCTCAACCCGGCCCTCACTAGGAACACGTCCCCCGGCCAACCGGACGTCCAACTCCTGATGCAATCGAACCTTCTTCGGTTTGAAGACTTCCGGAACCGGTTTGGCCGTGCTAGTCGGTTCCACTTCCTGCTTGCAAATCACACCGGCAGCCTCGCTCGGTTCACAGTCATTGTGACCCCAACCGTCGAAATGGCACTGCGATATTTCCTTCTCTTTCCCCCCACAAAACAGATTGTCCATCCAAAATTTTCCTGAAAAAGTTAGAAGAATTTTCCATATTACATCTCAGAGTCAATTATGTTCACCAACTTACGTTTCGCCATGCCAAAGTGGCCACTGTGGGTTGCCTTGACGAAACCGGGGAACCCTAGCTGCCGGCAGATCACTTCCGCCTCACTCGAGTCCCACTCGTCGTCGCATATGCCGCCCCACCTGCCGCTGTGGAAGATTTCCACATTTCCTGCAAAATTCAATTAGGAAAAAAAAAAAAATGTAAAAATAAGGAGAGAAAGTTAAGACACGGACATTGATAAACCTGCGTGGCCTCCTACGATCATCCGTAATGTGCGATGGGTAACGGAAATTTTACTTTTACAATTTCTAAACAGGATGGTCACAAAATTTTTTTTTTGACAATTTCGACAATTTTGACAATTTTGATAATTTAACAATTTAACAATTTTCACAATTTTGACAATTTTGACAATTTTGACAATTTTGACAATTTTGACAATTTTGACAATTTTGACAATTTTGACAATTTTGACAATTTTGACAATTTTGACAATTTTGACAATTTTGACAATTTGACAATTTTGACAATTTTGACAATTTTGACAATTTTGACAATTTTGACAATTTTGACAATTTTGACAATTTTGACAATTTTGACAATTTTGACAATTTTGACAGTTTTTACAATTTTGACAATTTTGACAATTTTGACAATTTTGACAATTTTGACAATTTTGACAATTTTGACAATTATGACAATTTTGACAATTTTGACAATTTTGACAATTTTGACAATTTTGACAATTTTGACAATTTTGACAATTTTGACAATTTTGACAATTTTGACAATTATGACAATTTTGACAATTTTGACAATTTTGACAATTTTGGCAATTTTGACAATTTTGACAATTTTGACAATTTTGACAATTTTGACAATTTTGACAATTTTGACAATTTTGACAATTTTGACAATTTTGATAATTTAACAATTTAACAATTTTCACAATTTAGACAATTTTGACAATTTTGACAATTTTGACAATTTTGACAATTTTGACAATTTTGACAATTTTGACAATTTTGACAATTTGACAATTTTGACAATTTTGACAATTTTGACAATTTTGACAATTTTGACAATTTTGGCAATTTTGACAATTTTGACAATTTTGACAATTTTGACAATTTTGACAGTTTTTACAATTTTGACAATTTTGACAATTTTGACAATTTTGACAATTTTGACAATTTTGACAATTTTGACAATTTTGACAATTTTGACAATTTTGACAATTTTGACAATTTTGACAATTTTGACAATTTTGACAATTTTGACAATTTTGACAATTTTGACAATTTTGACAGTTTTTACAATTTTGACAATTTTGACAATTTTGACAATTTTGACAATTTTGACAATTTTGACAATTTTGACAATTTTGACAATTTTGACAATTTTGACAATTATGACAATTTTGACAATTTTGACAATTTTGACAATTTTGACAATTTTGACAATTTTGGCAATTTTGACAATTTTGACAATTTTGACAATTTTGACAATTTTGACAATTTTGACAATTTTGACAATTTTGACAATTATGACAATTTTGACAATTTTGACAATTTTGACAATTTTGGCAATTTTGACAATTTTGACAATTTTGACAATTTTGACAATTTTGACAATTTTGACAATTTTGACAATTTTGACAATTTTGACAATTTTGACAATTTTGACAATTTTGACAATTTTGACAATTTTGACAATTTTGACAATTTTGACAATTTTGACAATTTTGACAATTTTGACAATTTTGACAATTTTGACAATTTTGACAATTTTGACAATTTTGACAATTTTGACAATTTTGACAATTTTGACAATTTTGGACAATCTTGACAATTTTGACAATTTTGACAATTTTGACAATTTTGACAATTTTGACAATTTTGACATTTTTGACAATTTTGACAATTTTGACAATTTTGACAATTTTGACAATTTTGACAATTTTGACAATTTTGACAATTTTGACAATTTTGACAATTTTGACAATTTTGACAATTTTGACAATATTGACAATTTTGACAATTTTGACAATTTTGACAATTTTGACAATTTTGACAATCTTACAATTTTTACAATTTGCACAATTTTGACAATTTTTGGAATTTTGACAATTTTGACAATTTTGGCAATTTTGAAAATCTTACAATTCTGACCATTTTTATCTATTTGAAAATTTTGACAATTTTATCAATTTTGACAATTTTGATAACTTTTATAATTACGGCTATTTTGACAATTTTGACATTTTTGACAATTGTCACAATATTGACATATTTGACAATTTTACCAATTTCGACAGTTTAGACAATTTTGACAGTTTTGACATTTTTGACAATTTTGACAATTTTGTAAATTTTGTCAATTTAACAATTTTGACAATTTTGACAATTTTGACAATTTTGACAATTTTGACAATTTTGACAATTTTGACAATTTTGACAATTTTGACAATTTCGACAATTTTGACAATTTTGACAATTTTGACAATTTTGACAATTTTGACAATTTTGACAATTTTGACAATTTTGACAATTTTGACAATTTTGACAATTTTGACAATTTTGACAATTTTGACAATTTTGACAATTTTGATAATTTTGACAATTTTGACAATTTTGACAGTTTTGTCAATTTTGACAATTTTTACAATTTTGACAATTTTGACAATTTTGACAATTTTGACAATTTTGACAATTTTGACAATTTTGACAATTTTGACAATTTTGACAATTTTGACAATTTTGACAATTTTGACAATTTTGACAATTTTGACAATTTTGACAATTTTGACAATTTTGACAATTTTGACAATTTTGACAATTTTGACAATTTTGACAATTTTGACAATTTTGACAATTTTGACAAATTTTAACAATTTTGACAATTTTGACAATTTTGACAATTTTGACAATTTTGACAATTTTGACAATTTTGACAATTTTGACAATTTTGACAATTTTGACAATTTTGACAATTTTGACAATTTTGACAATTTTGACAATTTTGACAATTTTGACAATTTTGACAGTTTTGACAGTTTTGACAATTTTGACAATTTTGACAATTTTGACAATTTTGTCAATTTTGACAATTTTGACAATTTTGACAATTTTGACAATTTTGACAATTTTCACAATATTGACAATTTTGACAATTTTGACAATTTTGACAATTTTGACAATTTTGACAATTTTGACAATTTTGACAATTTTGACAATTTTGACAGTTTTGACAATTTTGACATTTTTGACAGTTTTTACAATTTTGACAATTTTGACAATTTTGACAATTTTGACAATTTTGACAATTTTGACAATTTTGACAATTTTGACAATTTTGACAATTTTGACAATTTTGACAATTTTGACAATTTTGACAATTTTGACAATTTTGACAATTTTGACAATTTTGACAGTTTTTACAATTTTGACAATTTTGACAATTTTGACAATTTTGACAATTTTGACAATTTTGACAATTTTGACAATTTTGACAATTTTGACAATTTTGACAATTTTGACAATTTTGACAATTTTGACAATTTTGACAATTATGACAATTTTGACAATTTTGACAATTTTGACAATTTTGACAATTTTGACAATTTTGGCAATTTTGACAATTTTGACAATTTTGACAATTTTGACAATTTTGACAATTTTGACAATTTTGACAATTATGACAATTTTGACAATTTTGACAATTTTGACAATTTTGGCAATTTTGACAATTTTGACAATTTTGACAATTTTGACAATTTTGACAATTTTGACAATTTTGACAATTTTGACAATTTTGACAATTTTGACAATTTTGACAATTTTGACAATTTTGACAATTTTGACAATTTTGACAATTTTGACAATTTTGACAATTTTGACAATTTTGACAATTTTGACAATTTTGACAATTTTGACAATTTTGACAATTTTGACAATTTTGACAATTTTGACAATTTTGACAATTTTGACAATTTTGACAATTTTGACAATTTTGACAATTTTGACAATTTTGACAATTTTGACAATTTTGGACAATCTTGACAATTTTGACAATTTTGACAATTTTGACAATTTTGACAATTTTGACAATTTTGACATTTTTGACAATTTTGACAATTTTGACAATTTTGACAATTTTGACAATTTTGACAATTTTGACAATTTTGACAATTTTGACAATTTTGACAATTTTGACAATTTTGACAATTTTGACAATTTTGACAATTTTGACAATTTTGACAATATTGACAATTTTGACAATTTTGACAATTTTGACAATTTTGACAATTTTGACAATCTTACAATTTTTACAATTTGCACAATTTTGACAATTTTTGGAATTTTGACAATTTTGACAATTTTGGCAATTTTGAAAATCTTACAATTCTGACCATTTTTATCTATTTGAAAATTTTGACAATTTTATCAATTTTGACAATTTTGATAACTTTTATAATTACGGCTATTTTGACAATTTTGACATTTTTGACAATTGTCACAATATTGACATATTTGACAATTTTACCAATTTCGACAGTTTAGACAATTTTGACAGTTTTGACATTTTTGACAATTTTGACAATTTTGTAAATTTTGTCAATTTAACAATTTTGACAATTTTGACAATTTTGACAATTTTGACAATTTTGACAATTTTGACAATTTTGACAATTTTGACAATTTCGACAATTTTGACAATTTTGACAATTTTGACAATTTTGACAATTTTGACAATTTTGACAATTTTGACAATTTTGACAATTTTGACAATTTTGACAATTTTGACAATTTTGACAATTTTGATAATTTTGACAATTTTGACAATTTTGACAGTTTTGTCAATTTTGACAATTTTTACAATTTTGACAATTTTGACAATTTTGACAATTTTGACAATTTTGACAATTTTGACAATTTTGACAATTTTGACAATTTTGACAATTTTGACAATTTTGACAATTTTGACAATTTTGACAATTTTGACAATTTTGACAATTTTGACAATTTTGACAATTTTGACAATTTTGACAATTTTGACAATTTTGACAATTTTGACAATTTTGACAAATTTTAACAATTTTGACAATTTTGACAATTTTGACAATTTTGACAATTTTGACAATTTTGACAATTTTGACAATTTTGACAATTTTGACAATTTTGACAATTTTGACAATTTTGACAATTTTGACAATTTTGACAATTTTGACAATTTTGACAATTTTGACAATTTTGACAGTTTTGACAGTTTTGACAATTTTGACAATTTTGACAATTTTGACAATTTTGTCAATTTTGACAATTTTGACAATTTTGACAATTTTGACAATTTTCACAATATTGACAATTTTGACAATTTTGACAATTTTGACAATTTTGACAATTTTGACAATTTTGACAATTTTGACAATTTTGACAATTTTGACAGTTTTGACAATTTTGACAATTTTGACACACTTGATTATTTCAATCGTTTGAAAATTTTGAAAGAGTGACAAAAATGACAAAAATGACAAAAATGACAAAAATGACAAAAATGACAAAAATGACAAAAATGACAAAAATGACAAAAATGACAAAAATGACAAAAATGACAAAAATGACAAATATGACAAAAATGACAAAAATGACAAAAATGACAAAAATGACAAAAATGACAAAAATGACAAAAATGACAAAAATGACAAAAATGACAAAAATGACAAAAATGACAAAAATGACAAAAATGACAAAAATGACAAAAATGACAAAAATGACAAAAATGACAAAAATGACAAAAATGACAAAAATGACAAAAATGACAAAAATGACAAAAATGACAAAAATGACAAAAATGACAAAAATGACAAAAATGACAAAAATGACAAAAATGACAAAAATGACAAAAATGACAAAAATGACAAAAATGACAAAAATGACAAAAATGACAAAAATGACAAAAATGACAAAAATGACAAAAATGACAAAAATGACAAAAATGACAAAAATGACAAAAATGACAAAAATGACAAAAATGACAAAAATGACAAAAATGACAAAAATGACAAAAATGACAAAAATGACAAAAATGACAAAAATGACAAAAATGACTAAACTGACAGAACTGACACAAATGACAAAAATGACAAAAATGACAAAAATGACAAAAATGACAAAAATGTCAAAAATGACAAAATTGACAGAATTGACAAAAACCACAAAAATGACAAAAATGACAAAAATGACAAAAATGACAAAAATGACAAAAATGACAAAAATGACAAAAATGACAAAAATGACAAAAATGACAAAAATGACAAAAATGACAAAAATGACAAAAATGACAAAAATGACAAAAATGACAAAAATGACAAAAATGACAAAAATGACAAAAATGACAAAAATGACAAAAATGACAAAAATGACAAAAATGACAAAAATGACAAAAATGACAAAAATGACAAAAATGACAAAAATGACAAAAATGACAAAAATGACAAAAATGACAAAAATGACAAAAATGACAAAAATGACAAAAATGACAAAAATGACAAAAATGACAAAAATGACAAAAATGACAAAAATGACAAAAATGACAAAAATGACAAAAATGACAAAAATGACAAAAATGACAAAAATGACAAAAATGACAAAAATGACAAAAATGACAAAAATAACAAAAATAACAAAAATGACAAAAATGACAAAAATGACAAAAATGACAAAAATGACAAAAATGACAAAAATGACAAAAATGACAAAAATGACAAAAATGACAAAAATGACAAAAATGACAAAAATGACAAAAATGACAAAAATGACAAAAATGACAAAAATGACAAAAATGACAAAAATGACAAAAATGACAAAAATGACAAAAATGACAAAAATGACAAAAATGACAAAAATGACAAAAATGACAAAAATGACAAAAATGACAAAAATGACAAAAATGACAAAAATGACAAAAATGACAAAAATGACAAAAATGACAAAAATGACAAAAATGACAAAAATGACAAAAATGACAAAAATGACAAAAATGACAAAAATGACAAAAATGACAAAAATGACAAAAATGACAAAAATGACAAAAATGACAAAAATGACAAAAATGACAAAAATGACAAAAATGACAAAAATGACAAAAATGACAAAAATGACAAAAATGACAAAAATGACAAAAATGACAAAAATGACAAAAATGACAAAAATGACAAAAATGACAAAAATGACAAAAATGACAAAAATGACAAAAATGACAAAAATGACAAAAATGACAAAAATGACAAAAATGACAAAAATGACAAAAATGACAAAAATGACAAAAATGACAAAAATGACAAAAATGACAAAAATGACAAAAATGACAAAAATGACAAAAATGATAAAAATGACAAAAATGACAAAAATGACAAAAATGACAAAGATGACATGATGACTAAAAATGACAACTTCTAAACTGTGTTTTTTATCCCATGATTATAATTAAAAAAAGCATAATCAACTTAATGATTAAATGATTTCGAGCATTTGGCGCATCAAAACTATTTGTTTGCTTTTAGATTTGAATTTTAGTAGAAGTTTCAAAGCGAGGCCTTTTCAATGCTATCATTTTGAAAGAGTTTATGTTCTTGAGTCTACATCCATACCTTCATGGTTGTTTCAAGGGTTTGTTAATGGGACACGAAGATTTGCTTCTCAATTTTTATTATCAAAAACGATCAAACGATAAAAAAAAGCCTACCTTCAAAATCTCCCCGACCTCCGACCAGCTTGATGGCACCTTCCTCTTTCTTCAGTTTCTTGAGGTATTTTCTCACCATCTGTTCCCGCTGCAGGAGTGACTTTTCCAGGGTCGATTCTTGCAGGGATTGTACTGAAGGAAACCAAAGGGCGGCTACCGTCAAAATTAACCATCTCCACTGCATTTTTCGTTTAAATTTCTTCGAGTATTGTGAACTACTTTGCTAACACAGACTTTAGATTTTCAGTTTTCAATAAATTCACCCTAACGCGCAAACATCTTAATTCCAAGCTTATGAGTATGAATTGAATCACACCGCAATCGCACGTAACGGGCTATTTTTACAATCCGTGCATCTTGTCACACGCGATATCAGCGATTCTAGAAGACACTTTCTTTCTGATAGATTCTAACCAAGAGATCAAACCACAACCAGCGACTGTTGCCGAGTAACTGATGCTTTCATTCATTCCTTCAGCTTTTCATTCATTTTCAGACATCATTCCTGTCCCTGTTTTGATCAGCTGATTGAGAAATCAAACTTAAACAAAAAAAACTTAGTGAATTGTCCCGCGCCAAAATAAAAAACGATCGGCCACCACCTTCTAAATTGGATTGTTTATCACAAATCGAGCATCAGAATATGGTGCTGTTGATGTTGATTGATCGATTGATAGATTGGCAGCGTCTCGACGATCGCTAGACGATTTAGGCGTCCGGCGGCAAAATTTGTTCAAACGCGAGAACCATTCCAATCAATCATCTGCATTGGAAGAATCCATCCCTAATTTGAGTCAAATAAATCTTCCAACTGATCTTGGAAATGTTTCTCGAATTCAATTATTCGTTATACTACTGTGTGCGTTTCAAAATTTTAGGGGTGTCTCCATGGGAAGATCTTGGGTCAAATAAGGAAGGTCAACTAGAAAACAATGTCTCGCTAACCAATTAACCTGATTCCAAAACTTAGTTGCGAAATGGGACCGCAATAAATATAAACAAAAAAAAACTGGTGGAATAGAATAGATTCCATCGGTTTGTCGGAGCTTAGAAAGTATGTGTTGGCGAAGAAAAAAAATAACCTTCACGTTACGAATTGGGAAGCAATCAAAAGTTTTCTCATCCACGAGTTCGATTGCGTTGAAAAACTGCAGTTGTTCATGATAAGTTGCGCAATCGTAAAAAGCTTCAATCCGAGTCCGTCACTGAATTCCGTCTGTTGAAGAACTCGAAGTAACAGTTGATTGGTCATATTTGAATAATCATAGCAATCTTGTTTTATGCTGTTACCCTCAAAAACCACGTGACAACCAACAAGTAAACAACATTAGTAGTAATCAACCAACCATTCTAGAACTAACACGCCATTTATTAAGAAGTTGTGGGCCCAGTTTTCGCGAAATTTGAAAAATTCCAAAAGCAGTTGAAGTTGACTGTGGCCAGCGCGAAGAAAGTCGGGATTATCCATTTCGCTGTTGAAGGCTACGACGTCTGGAGATTCCGAGTTGAGACGCAGATGTCGGCAAAATGGCGTGAAGAGAGCTCTAATAGAGGACGCACCAGAAGCAGCGGCAGAGTTGGCTCTTTTCTGGGAAATGGGCGAAATTATAATTAACATTGGTAACTTTCAGCTTGCTTCATACACTTCAGCAAGGGCAGATATATCAGCACCACGCCATGGAAAATATTCTTTCTAAAAGAGTCGATCTATACTATCAACAAAGTTTGTATCACCTTATTTAATGAATACCTATAATTTTATGGAGATTTAATATTAATACCATTTGTTTTTCAGACAACCAATTACACAGATTGGAATGCTGATTGAAAATTTGAGAGAAATCAAAGGTCTTGCTTCGACTTCGAACGCAGTAAAATTACCAACGATGGCTACACTTCGATCGCCTCCAAATGCTTTCTAAAATAGAAAAAGCAAGATGCAAGCTATTTGTGTCCCGTAGGATGCTTGCTGCCATCGGAATTTTGCAGATGAAGGACTGGGTCAGCCGGCGAAAACTAGTCTGTCATAATGCCACCCCTTGAGCTAAAGTTTAAAGACGAACATCGTGAGGAGATGTTATTGTCAACTTTCAACGTATAAGCCCTGTGATAATAATTGCAAAAAAAATCAAAGTGGCTTCAAACGATTAAGTGCAAAAAACGTGGCTCCAGAGAGTAATTTCTTTTTGGGATTTTAAATCCAGAGAGTAATTGAAGCTGGCAAAAAAGTTGATTTCCATTTGCGTTCTCACAATCACCACCACTGCATGTGTTAAGCAGCTTAATAAGAACTATCTCACATGAATCTGAAGAATTTGGAATATAATTTCTTACATACAGAATCGTTGCTCCAGAGCATCAACGTTCGAGATTTTCTTCCAATCGTTCGAAAAAGAAACAAAACTGTTTAATGAAAACCAATCGAAGATGTCAAAAAGCTCGAAACACGTCAATATCAGAATTATAAAACATTTGAAAAGGTTCTACAAGAGATCCGAGGATGAAAAGCTGATTGTTTCACAACAAATTGAACCAATTATTTATCTAGTTATGGGTCCGGATAAGTTAGAAATTCGATCAGTTTTCCCCAACAATTTGTAAATTTTAATTTTTGTTATGCAGCCTTATGAAGTTTAGAGTGTAAGACTAGAGACTTAGAGACTTAATTAAGAATAGTTTCAAATTTTTCAACTATGGAATAAATAGGAAATAACACATGAGAAGATAAGATCGCAAAAATTAGGAAAACATTTATTGTAAATGATGGTGTTTAGAAAAAATAATTTCAACCAATGTTTATCTTCTTGCGCTTCGAGGAAAATCCCTATTCGTTTATTCTGTTCATTGTATTTGTAATCCATGTTAGAGGTCTGAAGCTTTGTTTTGATTAACATATTGATGTTATTATTGGCAACCAATCTTTCGCAGGATGTACCGGCAACTAAATCCTGATTTGGCCACTTTAAAACTACAATAAGTTTTCGTAGTTCATTCTTCTAGACAAGCTTCGAATTTTTTTCCTATCAAAACAATGAAATTTTCGTTGGTTTGATCATGGATAGATAAAAAAAAGTTTTAACCATCTTACCTTTTTTCACAAATATGTTGTAAAAAGAAAATGATGTGAAAGTGGATTTTACATTGAGACAGTCAAGATTCGCCAAAAATTTTTTACTTTCTTTTTCAAAGGTATTGTAGCTGTGATGTATTGTTTTTTCTTTGTTGTGATATATTTTTGCCTCAAGTAGCTTTGGTCATTTTCGTTAATATTTCTACGTTTAGTAAGATCTTTGCTCACAGGAAAGCGCGCATGGTGTGTCTTCCATTTTCTGGGGGATGAGGTATATTGGTTGTTATTTTATTTGCTTCTACCCATGTAATTGCATGTAAAATTCCCTGGATATTTTAAAGTGTGTTATTTTCAAATTTTTTTCTTGCTCCTTGGCCTTCAAAGGACATTTCCTTCACTCCACTTCCCATGTTGATAACCTCTCGGGCCGATGACAGTATCCAAAAAAAAAACTATTGTTACTATTGCTATTGCTACTATTGTCATAGAAATTTGTCTAGCTTCAGAAAAATCCACAACGACGGATGAAGTCTTGCATAAATTGGAGCTGCATCAAATTACTTTAGGAAATTTTGGCCCTTATTCTGGGCCGCGCGTGACGTGACGGTAGTCGAGTCACCCAAGTCACTCTGTTCCAGTAGTCGGTTTAGGTGAGAAACGTAACTTCGGATGAACTTTGTGAGTTCTTACCCTATTCTCGTAGTCACCGTGGGTGAGAATCGTCGCATTCGGGTGACGATTTTAGGTGACAATTGTCGGTACCTTTTCAGGTGGTGGAGAGATAGAAATGAAATGAACAGTTACGAAAATTTCTGTTAAACGAAGTTGTCAGTGTTGAAATTCAGTCAAAATTTATACCTAGCATTCTTCAATGCTTTAAATCGTTAATACATTTGTAAATACGACGAGAATTTCTTTTTGTAAACGGGTTGGAGTTTAAGGGGGCTGGTTTTAGTTAAGGGATGTTTGCTGCTACATCTTCCCTGGCATCATGCAATCTGAATGTTGCCACCGAGGCCACCGAGTGCACGGAGCGAGTTTTCTGATCCATCAGGGTCCGGATCAGCTTAGTCTTCAGCACCTCGATAATGACGGATCCGACTATTTGAAACTCTTCCTACAGCTGCTGGAAGCTCATGGCCGGGTTTCTTTCGGCCAGTTGCATGAACGAGAGCAGCTCATGTAGTGAATAGAACTGTGCAAATAGATACAGTTGAACGCTTTACTATAAAGTTAGAAATGAAGTAAAAATTAAAACATTTCTTGTTAGCAACTTGTTTACCCAACGTTAAATTTAAAGTTTATTTCAAATCCAAAAATAGTTGAAAATTCTTTAGCGTGCAAGCGTCACATGAAACGTTATAAAAAAAGAAAATCGGGCATTCTGTTCACTAATTTTGGAACGGAAAGACGTTCGGTTTTTTCGGAGCGATAATTCTCGGTAAAGTTTTGGTGGTGTTTCTTCGAAAGTGAAATCGCGGGTTACGAAAGCTCACACCTTTTATTTTGAAAATAAAATTTATTTATTTTGAAAAATCTTAAAGAAAAAGTTTATTTCGAGATTATTTTACTTTCAAAGTGGACATAAAAGCTGAATTAAGAAGTAAAGCACTGGCCACCGAGACCTGGCCTGTTGGCATTCGCTTCAGGGAATTCACTGGAAACGGATCCAATGAGGTTTTTTGGGCTCCGACACAGCAATTGTTGACCCTGAATACAACAGCTCTAACAACACCGTACATAACCCCAACTCAATAGCCCCGGTGTTAGTTGAATGTTCGCCCCTTAACCCCGCTTCTGATGAAAGATTGACAAATACTTCATCACCGAACCAAATTTCTCGCCGTTCGATTTCTCTGTACTACCAAAACGCTTGCGGTATGCGTACTAAGACTACAGCTTTTTACAACGCGCTCTCAGCAAGTGACTACGACTGCATACTGATCACTGAAACCTGGCTGAATAATAATATTCTGAATAGCGAACTAGCCTCAAACTACTCCATTTATCGTTGTGACCGCAGTTCAGCCACGAGCACGGCTCGACGAGGAGGAGGTGTGTTGATTGCCGTAAAAAATGGGCTCAGTGCAATCCCTCTGGTCTTTGAAAACTGCGAACATCTTGAACAAACCGCTGTGAAAGTCAACATCGGCCGGACTACCCTATATTTGTGTTGCATCTATCTACGACCAAATAGCTGCCTCCGAAACTATGAGTCACATTTTACTGCCGTTCAAGAGATTATCAGTTAAGCATCTGTAAGAGATTTTGTCATTGTTGTGGGTGATTATAATCTGCCACACCTCCACTGGACATATGATCTCGACATTCATAGCTACCTACCGACAAACCCCTCAACTGAAATTGAAATCGCTCTATCGGAAACGCTACTCTCCACTGGGTTACATCAGCTTTGCGGCGTACCGATCAACAATCTACGGTTTTTAGACCTTGCCTTTTCAAACGATCCCGTCAAAGTAAACATGATTGAATCTCCCACCCCGATAGTTCCGGTGTACCGCCATCACAAGCCGTATATTTTTTGCATCGACGTTGACTTTGACGTTGGACCTTCTGAAGAGCCTGTTGGTGAATTCGATTTTGATTTCAGAAACTTTAATTTCGAGCTAGTTGCAGCTGCTCACGACTCAACCAATTGGGAATGTCTTGATGTGGCTTCAAACGTGGAATCTGCTGTCGAATTTTTCTACATGAGACTATACACAGTTTTGAAACAAAATGTCCCTTTAAAGCGCCGCCATACATTCATATCTAGGAAACACGAATGGTGGAATTCTGATCTTCGTCGTCTACGCAACCAGCTTCGAAAAGCACGCAAATGTTACAATCGAATTCGGTCTGAAGACAGTAAACATCATCTTAGACGCTTAGAAAACGAATTTAAAAGTTTAAACGAGCTGCTTCACCGTCAACATGTTTCGCGTCTTCAAGAAAACATGAAAAATGACCCCTCATCATTTTGGACACATCTCAAAAATAAAAAACAAAACGCCGCAGTCCCCGTTGATGTAAGCTTCCGCGGTGTAACCTCCTCTAGCTTGACCGAATCGGCAAATATGTTTGCTGAATTCTTCCAAAGCGTTTACTCTCCACCTAGTAGTGGCACAGACAACAGCTACCTCGCATCGCTCGAGTCTTACGACATAAACTTGCCCTTGCCGTGCTTTTCCGTTCAGGATATCTACGAGAAGCTGACCGCAGTTGACCCAACGAAAGGATCTGGTCCTGACGGCATTCCTCCTGTGGTTCTGAAACATTGCGCCGCATCTGTAGCTGTCCCGATTTGCAGTATTTTAAATCGATCGCTCAACGAAAGGACGTTTCCCAGTGCTTGGAAGGTTGCAGCAATTTCTCCGATTTATAAATCAGGCAATGCTCATCACGTCGAAAACTACCGCCCAATCTCAATCCTGAATTCAATTTCAAAAGTTTTCGAAGTTTTAATGCACGAGCGATTGTATGCTGCCATAAAACCTCTTATCTCAGAGTCTCAGCTTGGATTCGTAAATAAACGGTCTACGGTGACGAATCTGATGTGTTACGTTAGTTTCCTGAGTAATAGTCTGGAGAAAGGTTGTCAAGTGGATTCAGTCTATATTGACTTTGCAAAAGCGTTTGACCGTGTCCCGCACAGAATTCTCCTTGCAAAGATGGGTCGCCTAGGATTTCCAGCTTGGTCACTTGATTGGATTGCCTCTTAGCTGTTGCACCGACAGGCTTTCACGAAAATTAGGAATTCACGATCACGAACTTTCAACACCCCATCTGGAGTACCGCAGGGAAGTCACCTTGGACCCCTTCTGTTCATAGTTTTCGTGAATAGCCTATGTAATACTTTTCAATCCGACACTCTGCTTTATGCTGATGACTTGAAGCTGTTCATAAGAATTAGCAGTTCCGTAGACTGCCTTGCCTTACAAAACGACATCGGCAGATTAGAAGACTGGTGCCGCTTAAATGGAATGACGGCAAACGCCAAAAAATGCAAGATAGTCAACTTCACTCGTGCACGTAACACAGTCAACTTCGAATATCAACTCTCGGGTTCAACATTGGAGAATGTCAAATCCATTCTCGACCTGGAAGTGAAAATTGACAACAAACTAACATTCGCTGAACACATCGCGCTCACGTCTGCGAAGGGTTTTGCTGCATTAGGATTCTTGCGTCGTAGCACGAAAGACTTCGACGACGTCTATGCACTGAAAGCAGTGTACTGCTCTTCGGTTCGTAGCATTATGGAATACGCCGCTCAGGTATGGGCTCCTACTCAGAGTACACACTGCTACCGACTTGAACGTGTCCAGCGAAGCTTCGTTAGGTACGCTCTCCGGCGACTTCTTTGGAACGAACCACTTCGACTTCCGCCGTACGAGCAAAGGTGTGCTCTGATAAGCATTGCTTCTCTCGAAAAGCGTCGTACCGAGCTACAACAAACATTTATTTTTGATGTCTTAACTAATCGTGTTGACTCTGCTTACGTATTGGAACGCGTCAACCTTTATATATCAGCGAGGACACTACGACAACGTCAGTTCCTCTGGATACCTTTTCACCGTACTGCATATGGCCGAAACCATCCCATAGATAAATGTTGTGAACGTTTCAACTCAGTGTACCATCTTTTTTAATTCGATATGTGTAAACGTAGATTTAAATTAGGGTTGAGTAGTATGTCTTATTTTTAAGTTAGTCTGTATGGTATTCCAACCAAAGAAAAAAAAAAAAAAAAAAAAATATATATATATATATATATATATATATATATATATATATATATATATATATATATATATATATATATATATAGATATATATATATATATATATATATATATATATATATATATATATATATATATATATATATATATATATATATATATATATATATATATATATATATATATATATATATATATATATATATATATATATATATATATATATATATATATATATATATATATATATATATATATATATATATATATATATATATATATATATATATATATATATATATATATATATATATATATATATATATACAGACCCGGTAAACTTCGTCTTACCATGTTCAATTTAGCGTCCATTTTCTAATTTTCCTAGTTTTCTTTACATTTCCCTTCTTTCCCTTTACTCGAATCGTTCCGCTCAATTCTATCAAAATTAAACCAAAGAATTTAAACTCAACGGGTCTTTTAAAATCCAATTTTTGTAACTTGTTAAATAAATAACTGTATGTTGATAATATGTATGTTTCATTTGCTGTATTCCATTCAGTAGATTTATTTCGTTTTGTTATATTGTTTTTAATATTGGGACAATTTTTGGAGTATTTGCCGAATATTTTGCCTAACACAGCGCTTTCAGCTCCCAATAAGCTTTGGATGGTGTATTTTTAGAGCTGTAGAAATGAAACACATAAGAAAAGATTTTTTACTAACCATTTTCAATCAGCTTATTATTCACCATCCTCATACTTCGAAGCAGTTTAAGTTAAAATCCATATTTTCACCAAATCATTTCCAAAAAGATTCGCCTGATACTTAAGTTATAGACTTTACACATTTCAACTTAAAGTGTTCCCAACAGCACTTGTCATGGCATTAAATCTGGTGATTTTGTGTATTGCTAATTCCTTTTTTTTTTATTCAAGCAAAAAATGCAAATTAATTCCTTTGAACTTTAACCCAATGAATCAAAGAAACGATTGGTTTTGAAAAGAGGAAAACATATGTTTAGATATATTCACCCATTATTTTAAAGATTTTAATTCAAGCAGTTTTGATTTCTAAATTTCCTGAACATTGTTGGTGGTGATCTGCGATTTCATTCAGGATTACGTAATATTTTTAAGATTTAATAACATTTAAATGATAAGCAGTTTTTTTTTTTAAATTTAATAGATTGAAAATAAATAATAAATAATTTATTTCCTGGAAATTATCATATAAACAAAACCTTAATAAAAATTATGTGTCTTTTTTTCTTTAAATCTTAATTTTCAAAAATGAAACACCGGTCAAATCCTAACGAATATCATCACAGTTCAACTTTCATATGCTCTGGAAAAAGTAATATTTTCAAAAAAATATTAGTTATGTTGACAAAAAGAAATATCGAAGTATATATTTGTCCCATTTTTGGGGCAAGTGAAAACACTTAGGTCTTTTTAGATGCGTCAGTGAAAAGACTTTAAATTAATTTATTACTTGTTCTTGTTTGTCTGTTTTATCAACTTTCATTGCTATATCCTTCTCCGGAATTTCTCCGGAATAAATTAATGCTTGTTACTTCAATTTCACCGAATGCTGTTCAACCAAAAGACCTTGATTTACAAAGACCTTTATAATAATTTTGAATATCAGCTTCGGATTCAACACTCGGGATATCCTTTCTGGCCATTTTGAAGATAAAATTCTTAAATTGTAGATGTTTCATAGCTAAATTGCGCGTTTTCACTTATTCCACCTAAGAAATTACAGGAATTAATATTATTTTTAACACTATCAGGTCATATTAAAAGTTCATCATAAAAATCTGCTGCCCCTGGAATATCAATCACAAAAAAACTTTTCAACAAAAAAGTGAATCAAAAGTCTCTTCTATATAGCCAAAATATGTAAAACAAAAACATACTTTTCATGTTAAGTTTGTACTTGAATTATGTGTAAACAAACAGTAAACGTGTACACAGTTTTGGTAGATGATTTTAAAAAAAAGTTAAGTTTATTTAATCAAAATTTTTTTTGGGCCCAACAATTTTTAGATGAAGAAATAATGTATACATTTTTTGTAAAAGTTGATAGTTTGCTTAATTAGTTTGATAGTTGATAGTTAGAAATTCTTCCGGAAAATGCATTTCCTCACTTTTTCTTATTAAAAAGGAGATTATTTTATTGATAACTTCAATTTACGTTTACAAAAACTACAATTCTATCTAATATATTTCAAAGAACAGACTCTTGTTGAGAGGACGAATGGCCAAGTTGGTTAAAATCCTCTATAATTAAACAAATTAGAAGAGAATAGACTCTTGTTCAGTTAATGTGTCTAGCATTCTAGGCGTATTGGATTATACGAAATTGAATGTAAAGCTTCCCAATTTCTTATTTTCAAACGTCTTCAAAATGTCATAACATTTTTATATAATATTTATCTTCACCAAGTTCATATTTTTTGGCAACAATTGATTCGATCGATAAAATATCAATCTGTGTCACATCTAGGCGTCATTTATTACCATGTGCTGTGTACAAATAAAATAAGCAAGAAAAAAACACATCTAGGTTGCATATCGCTCCCACGTGCATAAGAAATATAGGTATGTACTTGGTTGAGAAATAGGCGCCTAATTTTTAAATTTTTCCAGCGATCAATGAACAGTATGCTTCGGTTACTATTATCTTGTAACGACGTTTGCTAGCGACGCCTCGCCCATGAAGACGAAAAACAAACCCCTCGAAGAAAAGAAAATCTCTTGCATTGAAAATATGCTTGGTTGAGAAATACGCGCCAAAATATTCTCACTGATCAGTATGCTATGCCATGGTTACTATCTTCTAACGACGTCTGCTCGCGACGCCTCGACCTTGGAGACGAAAAACAAACCGCCCGAAGGAAAAAAAATCTCAAAAAAAATGGAAGCCATGACTTTTATTTCATTCAAAAAACTACAAATTTAATTATTACGGACAACTGATGCGACTATGTGTTGTTTTTATACGATATAAACCGATTCGCATGGCTACAGAATATTCTAAAAATAATTTCATTCGAATCGTTTGGGTCATTTCGGAGGAGTAGTACTACAAACACCGTTACAAGAGAATTTTATATATATATATATATATATATATATATATATATATATATATATATATATATATATATATATATATATATATATATATATATATATATATATATATATATATATATATATATATATATATATATATATATATATATATATATATATATATATATATATATATATATATATATATAAAATTTTAAAAAAATTAAAAATTGAGAACATCATCGAGAATGCTTCTTCAGCATTTTCTCCAGCGTCCAGCGCTTTTTCTGATCGACCTGTATCATAATCAAAAACAGCGACTGCATCTTCGGTCGACAGCCCCGGCAGGGCCAATCGATCTATGGGGGGATGAATTTATGCTTTCCCTCCGAAGAAAGCTGGCCAGCAGTCGCATCGAATCGCTCTAGGTAAGGATGTTGCATCATACACAGCTCGTAGAATATCACTTCTAAGGGCCAGATGTCGCTTCGGAAGTCGTACGGTTTACCGGTCGCAGCATCCGGCGCCATGTACAGTGGAGTGCCAAAGATCGTCATACTTAACCTTTCAAAGCCGTTCGCAAAATATCCGTTTTGGGTAAATTTGAGTTGTAGTTTGATTACGTTCTCCTGACTGTAAATGTTAATCGATTTTGATGATATTATATTCATTGTGTAGGCAATTTATTTTAGTTATTCAACATTTCAAAATAAAGTCGATTTGTATTACTTGTTCGTCAGAAACTGGTTCAAAAAGCAAGTAGTCTGAAAAATCAATTTTATTTTTAAAATACTCATACCTTCTGACAGCTTTTCTGTATTTAAGAGTTTTATTAATGTTTGAAATTGTCAAGAATCCGTCTATCCGACAATGTATAGACATATTGGGGTTCAATGAAAGTTTTGACCGCTATCTCAGATCTTCCGGTAGAAAAAAAAATGTTACTTTAAAAAAACGACATCCAATTTTGGCTTTGCTTAGTTGTATTTCATTTCCCAATTAACCGATTTTAAAATCCCAAATTTTATATTTTTGTCGTTAACTTGATGATTATTTTCATAGAACATACTTGATCTGTAAAAATTCCCAGTTCTTCAGTATATTGGAATGATGATAAAGTTGTTTGAAATGAGCGCTTCAGGTCATAATGACCCGAACAGCTTTGGAGGGTTAACTCCTCCTCCAGATTGACACCGGTACAGATTTTTTCCATTTCGAAATCGGCCAACTTCAGTCGGTTGTCTGAATCGATCAGCACATTTTCCGGGTTGAGATCCCAATGGATAATGCGCCTCTGATGTAAATATTTCAGTCAATCGGCCAGGTCCCAAAACTTTGCCATTGCCACACGCTGGCTGAGAAAGTTTGCATCCTTTCGGCGTCGTTGCAAAAAATCGGCCAGATTTCCTCGTTCCGCATATCATGTTCCACGAGTCCTCGGTTTGAAAATACCCAAAATAGTGTAGGTTTCTCGGATGGCTGATCTGCGACAGGATAGTGTGCTCTTTCAGCACCGATTCTTTTGGAAGACTTGTCCTCGCTAATTTCCGCTGATTCCGAACTTACCTTGGTTTACGGGATATTTTCCGAAAAAAAAAAACAAAAACATACGTTTGACAGTTCGGGGTTCGTCAAGTCACTCAGCTCAGGGGGGTTTCGCGGTCCGTAATGTGTTAAGATTGCGAGGATGTTCCTGGGTCCGTTCCGCGTGATAAAGAAAAAACAAAACGATAGGTACGACCTCGAGAGAGTACGTTTTCATGAAGGCCCCAACAGAACTTCAACACGTGCTCAGTTCATGCATGCAAGAAACTCCATCCGATTGTTGGATTGATCATCTCTAGAAATAACGATCAATTGTAGTTAAGAAAAGGTGAACTCTTGGATTTTCACTTGTACACCAAGTTTGCAAATGTTGGGCGGACTAGGACAGTAGTCAACAGACCGTGAAGTAGCTCGGTGTCGCGAAAAGTGCAAAGCAGAAGAAAATGTTATCTAATCATCGTGTTCGCATCCGAAAACCGGAATTGGATGGTTATCTGAGGGGTTTTAAGGGCTTGAACCGCACTGGACCCAACATTTGATAAATCTAGGGAAATTTCGGAATCAAATGAAATAAAAATCCTGATGATGTTTTTTCCATTACAATTTGCTCTCTATATTTGTTGTTTTGTAGTGTTGATTTTTTTTTCCTCTAGTGTTGTATGAAGTGAATTATGGTGAACTTTTTTTTTCAGTTTTAAAAGTTTTCTCAACCGATTACGGAGAACCACTTTTAGTTGTTGTTGTTGTTGAATTGAGGATTGTTGTTAGTTTTGTAGGTACAAACCTGATTGGTTGCTGATTTCTTTTTTTATTTTAAACATCATTTGTTTTAAGATTTATCTAATATTTTTGTTCAGCTGAATTTTTACCCTCTCTCTTTCTTTCTTCCTAAACAAACACTCACGATTATGCGGTAATGATTAGTGAAAAATGGGGAGCCATTTTTTTTCGTAGGTTTTTATTGTTGCTAGTGGGTGATTTGATTATTGAAGTGTAGGATTTTTGTTTTATTTATTAAGTTCTAGTTTTGTGTTAATTTTTTGTTTCTCTTTTTGTTGTAAAACTTCTCTTACTCGAGTTGTCTTTGTGAGCATGAGCGGATCGTTCCTAACTCTCCGACTGAGTATATGACAAAATTGCATTTGTAGTTGGTGTGTTTGTGTGTTGATTCGGTTGTTTGTTTGTTAGTTTATTTTTTGTGAGTGCTGACTTTGAATCCAGTAGATGTATGTGTGTGTTTGGTTGTTTTTTCACTTAAATTTTTTGATTGCTAATATTAATAGTAGAATTGTGCAATACGATTTCATGAAATATCTTTTTCCTTTGTGTTAGTTTAATTTATCCTGTCCACATCGATGGCGAATAGTGTTGTGCTATTTTCTGTTTGATTTTGTTAATTTTGTTTTTGAGTCGAGTTACGAGTTCATTAAATGTTCTAGATTCTACTAGGTCGCAAGATTTTTACAGATGATTTTTTTTTTCAATTATTTATGCTGTAAATGTTTTTTGTATGTGAGTTTTCGTTTTTTTTATGGTGAAATAGTATGCTTACACTTTTCTTTTCTAAATTTATTACTTACGAGAGTCACTAGAATGGTTGCTATTTTTTAGTTCTTTTTGCTTTTCGGTTTTTACTAAAAATACACACTCACTTTTCTATGCTGCGACAGTTGGCGTTTTCCGGGGAATTTTCCACACATACAAGGATTTTTTTTCTTGCGATGGCCCTTATCACGCCCTCCCTGTTGAAAGTCGTGAGGCGTTGCAATTATTTACTAGTCACATGATTCACCCACCGGAAGGAGGACAATCAATCGCCACACATTTATTACTAGTTTGATTCCGGTAAGAGTTTGCCCACATTTCTCTTTATAAAAAACACATTAATGAGTAGATTGTTTGCTAACTGTTGCTTCTACGCTGCTTGAATGGCTGATCCAGGTTAAATATCTAACATCTAGTGTTGTAATACATTGTACCAATGTAGTACGCAATGAATCTATGCGTTATATCTGGCTCAGTTTCGTTTCCGATAGTACTAATGGATGCATCCTATTGTTTTTTTTATTCTACAGCTTAAAATCAAATAAAAATTAACATCCTTTCGTCTTCTTTTTCCGCCTTATTTAAAGTAAAATAAATCACGTTCGGTTTCTATTCAAATAGAAAAAGCTTCCAACCGAATTTAGCACAAATTATTCGATCATTTGCTGCCTGCCACCTGGGCGAAAAATCCGCAAAAGTCGGAACAAGCCTCACAGAAGCTGCTGCCCGGTGCTTTTTCCCATAGGTTTTTTGCCGACCCAATGGTGAAGGTCAAACGAAAAAATTTGCCACCTGGCGGTGGTGACCTTCCTTAAAATTTAAAATTAAAATTCAACTATCGGAGAAAACAAGCTCGCGGACAAAAAAAAACAAACAAATAATATGTACAAGAGCTGTTGCAATGGAACTTACTTCTCCGGGGGTGGCTGGCCATCCGTTACAACCTCGAACGTGCTTAATAGCAAATCTGTTTTCTTTTCTTATTTTTTTCTTAACTCTAAAATAAATAACAATTTACAACGGTTCTACACGCACGATTCTGAGCTTTTTTTTTCATTTACAGAAGTGTAGTTTAAGCTCCGGCTAAGACGAAAAAGAAACCCACCACATCCATCCCGCTTCAGGTGTTTCCAATCTTCTTACATGTGTCGTGAACCCAGATCATTCGGTATTCGATTGTTGTTTTGCTGTTGTGCATAACGATTTCTGCGGATATTGTTTGACTGTGCTCTTCAGGATCACTGACAGTTTGTGGTTTTGTTTGTGTCGTTTATTGTTTGTGCCTTCACATTTGTAGCTGTACTTTTTTCTGCAATTGTTTCACCTCTGCTGCTTGCGCTCTGGCCGCCATCTCTTCTATCAGTATTGTAAAAGTCGTTCCAACTTTAAAATTTGGCCGTTTGTTGTTTGAAAAAAAAAATCTCTCCTTCCGTCGTCACCTTTTGGGCGATGCTATTTACTCTGTGCTACTTTCGTCGTGTTGTGTTCGTGCATGTTGTGTCGACACTCTGCTGGTTCTTGGTGGTTGTTGAAGGGTTTTGCTGATGGTGGTTGGACGCATTACACTATCAGCTTTCCTGGGCTTGGTTTGAGCTTGCCGTTTGCTGCTGGGACTGCTGTTGATCTTGCTGATGCTGTTGTTGATGAGTCTGCGATTGACTAGAGGCGACCAGGAGTTTCTCGTTGAATGGAACCGGCTTTTCTCGGGCGGACTGCTTTTTCTGCAAGGGAAAGGAAAAATATATTAATTTTTGTTTTAAGAAATCACTGTCATCTAAGAAATCAGAGTTTCTAATTCTGTCTGTTACATTCTACGGGCTGGTGAGCGCCGATTGTTCAATATTTGTAAAGCGATTTTGTTTTGTTTTGTCGACTTTTCTATACCATCCGGTTCGGTCGTTAAACTAATTGCGTATCAGCGTTAATTTTTTCTATGAAAGTACTGAATTCGACTGAAAAGTCTTAAATAAAATGTTCTCAACAATCTAAATATTTTCAGTGTTCTTAGAGCATCTGTATCCGTTATCTATTCTTGGGTCTTATTTATCCAAGAATTGAACCAACGAAATAGGATCCAATCAAGTGAAAAACGGGCAACCCCACTCGTGTTCCATTAATTGTCGAACGGTTTATAACTGCGTCAAATTGGATCCAAATTTCATCAATTTTGGAACAATCCTTATACCAGTTCCAAAAAAATGTGAGATGAAACTGGTATAATGGAACACGGATGCGGTTGCTTGGGTCGGAATTTGGGTCTAAACCGGCTGTTTGGACCACGGATACAGATGCTCTTAGTTGTCATGTTCGACCAATCGAAGCAATCAATTAAAAACTCAAATTTCAATTGAAGCAGTCATAGACTACAAGCACATGTTTTATTTGCATTCCGTTTGTAACTTTTCTAGAATAAAGAAGTAATTGTGTTGTAAAAAAAACTAAAAACGGGTTTGGCTCCTTAAAACTTAACGGTATGAGCCGTTTCAAATAAAGATATTATAAAAAAAAAGTAATTGTTAGTACCACATAAAAAACAGTCTTATTCTTGAAAACATCTGGAAGACATATCATCGGCGACGAGGACACTTGTGGAATTCAAGTACTCATCCTTAATTGAACCCGAGAAAGAATGGCAGCAAATCAGAAGCTACAAGCAGCGATTTTGCAGATGACAAAACTTATCTAGCGGTTGGCCGTTCCACAAGCAGCAAACCCCCCCCCCCATAGCAAGTGTTGAAATAGCTGTCCATCAACATCAGTGAGATCGAATCAGAGATCCGAAGAACGGCACCACAATCGAAAAATGGTTCGCTCGTCATTTGGATTCGTTCGAAAGCGACGGACGCAGTTTCTACGATGCAGCAAAAGTTAGACTTCTGCTCCGAGAATTGGACACCGGTTGCTACAATCGTTACGTGAACTACATCCTTCCTCAATTGCCGAAGGACATCCCTTTTGCTGACATCATCAAGATACTGCAAAAGATCTTCGGTAGGCAAACATCCATTTTCAACAAGCGCTACCAGTGTCTTCAGCTGGTAAAATCGGAAGCTGACGATATTATTTACTACGGTGGTCAAGTCAACATGCGAAGTCATGCGAAGAGTTCGAATTTCAAAACTTGAACATCGCCCAAATCCAATTTTTGTCTACGGTCTCAAAGCACCACGTTAAGCGGACATTTGAGCAAGATTGCTCATCCGCAACGAATGAGGAACGGGCGAAGCTCCGGTGACAATTCAAACTCTTATCGACGAGCTCCAGCAAATTGTCAATCTCAAGTCCGACACCACGATGATAGAACATCCATCAAGTTCGAATAATACAGTCCGGAGCATTTAGATGAGGAAATCCGGCAGCCAATGCATTTCGACCGCGATTGTCCCTTTTTCGACCATCTCTGCAAGGTATGCAACCGCATCGTGCACAAAAGAAGCTACTGTGGATGCATGAGGAAGTCAAGTGATTCTTCAACCAAACCCCAAGCGAAAAAGAAAAAGCACTTCCACAAGAAGGTTGGCTCCATAACCGAAGCCAAGGGCGTTTACGTGAACCACATCGTAAAAAGTTCCGGGAAGCGCAGGTATGCGACTGTCACCATCAATTAGGTCGCTATCTTGCTGCAATTGGATTTCGCGTGCGATATCAGCGTAATTTCCAAAGAACATGGCACCAGCTCGGCAAACCGAAACTTACTCCACCATCGATTGAAGCATTCAATGTATCCGGTGGTGTACTTAACCTCATCGGCGAATTCACCCTCAACGGCATGAGCAACAGTGGCCAATGGTTTGTTACGTCATCACCAGACCTCAACGTGCTAGGAGTTGATTGGATCGACATGTTCAGTCTGTGATCGCTTCCATTCGACACCCTCTGCAGTCAAATTTCATGGATCTTCGAGCTATTTATCGAAAAAATAACATCACAGCTTCAAGCAACTCATCCGGCGGTTTTCAACAACTCGCTGGACCACTGCAAGAAAACAAAGGTAAAACTTTTTTCTTAAATCTAACGACAAGCTTGTTTTTTGTCCGAAGCGACCAATTCCGTTCAACAACATTTTGCTAGTGGAGGCTGAGCTAACACATCTATAATCGCTCAACATAATAAAGCCGAACGGTTTTTTCGGAGTGGGCTGCTCAGATTTCCGGAGGAAATTTCAGCTCAACTGAGTGGAAGTTTGATATTCAGCATCATCGACCTTTCTGATGAGTATCTGCAGGTGGAGGTAAAAGAGAAATCGAAAAAACTTCTCACCATCAACGCACATCGGGTTTTTTTTTTCAATCCAACCGCCTCCCTCCCGGGGTTTACAGCACCCGGGGAATTCCATCGGCTGGTTGGCGCAATGATTGATGACATTCCTGGTGTTTGTTCATTCCTCGAAGTTTTTATCATATTCGGACCAACCTGGGAAAAACACAAAGCGTCATTGGATCAACTACTTCAGCAATTGGAGGAATATGGGTTTCATGTCAAGTAGAAAAGTGACACTTTGAAGAAACTAGAGACTTTCTTTCTTTCAATCAAATACTGGGGGTCTCCAAGCCATCTCCTCCATTCCAGCACCAACCAAAGTTTCCGAACTGCGCTCATTCCTGATGTCAGATTTGCCCGCAACATCCATGAACTTCGACATCCCGTCGACCAGCTACTCAAGAAAGATGCGAAGTGGCGGTGGAACAACGATTTTCAACGGGTATTCCAGCGATTCAAAGAAATCCTGCAGTCCGAATTGTTGATGACGCATAACGATCAGAAAGGACACCTAAAGGCAATTCAGCGGAACGGGCAGTCGGAAAAGGAAGCACTTGCGCTTGCTTATGTACGGTGTGACGAAATTCCACAAGTACCTACTGGGTCGATGATTTACTCTTCTGCCGCTTCTATAAATTTTTGGTTCGTAGTCGATTTGCGGCGACTTCAGTCAGATGTGGACGCTGATGCTGCCCAACTACGATTTTGACATCCGTTACGTTTCCACCAACAACACTGTCCATCAAGTCCCAGTTTCTTTTGCAGCTATCCAAACCGCAGAGAAGACAGTCAAAGAGCTACAGGCAGTGCTGAAGTTCATACGTGATGGCTGGCCAACCGATCCACTTACTTAAATAACTTAATGTTCCCCCGCGCCGATCTTCCGGTGCATAGGGCCGTGGTAAAAGACCTCCACTGTTGACGATCCGGAGCCAGCGTCTTCACTTGGTCCCAGTCAAGACTCTAGTTGACAGTTCGTATTACGGCAGCTAGGCTTCGCCGCCACGAGTTTCTGGGTCTGCCTCTTCTTCAATATTCTTCTGGATTCCATTCTAGCGCCTCTCTGCAAATCTCGTTCTCATCTCTTCGCAGCGTGTGCCCAATCCATCTCCACTTACGTTTCCGAATCTTGATTTCTTACGTCCTTTGATGACACCGGCGATGTAGTTCCTCATTTGAGATCCAGTTGCCAGGCCACCAAGCGCAGATGATATTCCGCAGGCAGCGGTTATGTGCACCAAGTTTCACACCCATACAACAATACGGATTTGACGTTTGAGTTGAAGATTCGGATTTTCGCTCGTAGAAAGATCTGGCGTGACCACCGGATGTACCGGAGACTCGCAAACGCAAATCGAGCCTTTCAGATCGGGGTTTCGATGTCTTTTCTGGTACCACCATTAGGTGTTATCTGGCTACCAAGATACTGGAAGCACTCGACATTCTCAACTTGTTTCTCAGCTACCATGAAATTGGAAAAATTTCCTGTGTTGATTTCCATCGACTTGTTCTTTCCGACATTGATTTTGAGACCTGCTGCCTTGGAGGTTCCGGTGAGATCGTCGAGTTTGCTCTGCATGTCTTGTTGTTTTAGGGCGAGCAAAACAATATCGTCAGCCAAGTCAAGGTCGTTTAGCTGCTCCATTGTTGAAGGATTCCACGGCATTCCTCGGTTTGGTCTACAGTCAATCGATCCAGTCAAGATCTAATCCATTATGATAAGAAAATGAAGCGGTGATAAGATACATCCCTGTCTCACTCCAGCAGTTACCGGGATTGGTTCGGACAAGACACCGTCGTGTCTTACACGCAAATGCCTCGTACTGTGCTTCGATAAGATGGACTAGTTTCTCTGGGACCCCTCGTCGCCTTAGAGCAGCTCAGATGTTTTCGTGGTTCAGTCGGTCAAATGCTTTTTCGAAATCAAAGAACACCAGTAGAAGAGAGTTCTGGAATTCGTTGATTTGTTCCAGTATGATTCGTAGCGTTGTGATGTGGCCCACACATGATCGTCCGGATCGGAATCCAGCTTGTTGCCGTCGGAGTGCAGAATCGATTTTCTCCTGCATCCTGTTCAGGATCACTTTGCAGAATACTTTGAGAGTTGTACAGATCAACGTTATGCCTCGCCAGTTACCGCACTCTGTCAGGTCAACGAGATGGGTTACACGACAATCATTTTTCAACTTACCCACAAGGCGTTGGAAAACGTTGAAAAGTGCATTATAATTATTAAATTTTTAGCTTACATATTCAGGCAAACATTTTTCATTCGAATTATAGTTAATATGTTAAAAAAATAATTCTAAGTTGATCCCACCATTTGTCCTAAACTTTGTTTCCGATCATATGTGCAAATCATCCCGTCGACAACCTACCTTCCTCCGGAACGGGAAACAGCCGGGCTTCTCCACCACCGGGGGAGCATTGATGAGCAAATCGGGCGTCGGACACTCGTCGGCCCCGAACACGTTCAGCTCCCGGAAGCACTCGGTTTCGATCATCTCGTTCTGCCACGGGATCGAAACCGACCCGGTGTTGAACTTCGAGTAGAAGTTTTCGTCCGTCGCGTCCAGGTTGACTCCCTTGACCGTCGAAAACTGCTCGATGTCGAGCACATCTTTGGCGTAGACGGCGTGCGGCTAAAAGTCGAAAAATATTATGTTAATCGCTCATTTTGTGTCCTAAATATTTTAAAAGGTAAGCTTCTTACATCGGGCACGAAGGGTGGCTCCACCAGGCCAGCCTCTAGCCGTTTCCAGTTAATACTGTTGAAGAATACGTGCAGTTTTCCTTCCCGGGCTCCGTAGCGTCCATTCCGGCAGCCGAGCCGATTTTTGACTGCCTTCATGAGCAACTGTTGACACAGCGATTTGGCATCGTCGGTGAACTTGAGGGAGTACTTTTCGGCATCCTCCTTGACCCGCCGGTCCACCTCTTCCCGTTTGACCTTCTCCTTGCGAGCCCGGAACGGGGCCTGGCCCTCGATCATCTCGTACAGCAGACAGCCGAAGCTGAACCAATCCGGCGAGAAGGCATACTTCTCGTTGTCGATTACTTCCGGGGCCATGTAACCTGGAAAGAAAGAATTTCTGTATTGAAATTGAAAAACCAAAAGACAATTTCTCAGTTCTTACCAACGGTGCCAACTCTCCCCCTGACCATTTCGCCCTCGGGAATTTCCACGGCCAGTCCCAGGTCCGATATTCGCACGTGACCGTGATCGTCCAGAAGGATGTTTTCCGGTTTGCAATCCCGATAGACGATGCCCATCTGGTGGAGGTGTTCCAGCCCGCAGACCACCTCGGCCGCATAAAACCGGGCCCGGTTCATCTCGAACCCTGGCTCCCCGCCCATATTGTAGATGTGGAACTTCAGGTCACCTCCTGAGAATGGAACAACAAGAAAAAATCCGATTTAAAGACGCAAATTAAAAAAAAAGAGTTAGTAATCAAACCCACCGTTCATGATTGTCAGCACCAGGCAGAGGGCGTCCTTGGTTTCGTACGCGTACGCCAGATTAACTACGAACCGGGAGTTGATCTTCTGCAGGATCTGCTTCTCGATCAGCACCATCGATTCGCCTTTCCGCTTCTTGATGCGCTTCTTTTCCAGCTTTTTACAGGCGTACATCTTGCCGGTTGCTCGAACCTGTTCATGACAAAATTGGATATCTTTAATGTTTGTAGGTTATGTTATAAATGGCCTGCCTTCGACCAGACCGAACTGAGCGCCATTAGAAAATTTAAAAATATCTGAAACCAAATCTCGAGTTATTCATATCCTAGATCGCAAAACCGAACACAAATGATTAAAATGAATTCCTTAAATTACAAACTATTGGTTCTAGCTCATTATCATCAAAGATTCTGTTTCTAGATGAAAATATTTGCACATGAAGTTCAAGTGTCTCGAAAAAGTGCTGATGGCGTTCAGTTCGGTCTGGTCGAATCCCGACCAAATAGTGTCTGTTAAAATTAAATGGTTTCGAGATTCAATGTGATTTTCTGGAATAGTGGATGAACAATTTAGGAATTAAATGTTCTACATTTTGAAATTTTGTAGGGAAAAGTGGGGCTTCGGATTCCATGCGTTAACGTGGGCCACAATCAATCTCCGAAGTCTCGGAATCTCGGAAATCTCAAACCAACTAATCTCGCCGTCGCATATTTTCACATAAATTGTTCACCTGTGCTGCAGGCCAACAGGCTCTGAACTTCAGATCCTGAATTCTTTTCTCTGGTCTTTAAACTCTGACCTCTGAACTATGGACATTAGACTGAGGACTGTGAATTCTGGACTTTAGACTCTTGATTCTTCACTCTCAATTCTGAACATAGGACTCTAGGTTCTGGGCATTAGACTCTGGACTTTGGAATTTGGACTCTGGACCCTAGAATCTGTACTCTGAGCTCTTATCAGTGGACTCTATACTGTGGACTCTAGCCTTCCGAGTATGAATTCTGAGATTAAAACTCTAGACTCTAGACTCTGGATTCTGGAATATGGAATATAAACTCTGAACTCCGGACTCTAGACTCTGGACACTGAACTCTAGACTCTGGACGCTGGGATATGGAAACTCTGGACACTGGAATTTGGCCACTAAACTCTGTACTCTAGAATTTAAATTCTGCACTGTGGGCTCCGATTTTTGACTCTAAACTGTATATGTCGGACTCCGGACTCTTGACATTGGATTCCGGATTCTGATATCAGCACTCTGAACTCATCCCTATGTTGTGGAGTTTTGACTCTAACCTCTAGACGCTGGACTTCAAACTTTGGACCCAGGACTTAGATTTTCGACCTTGTACCATGGAATCTGGACTCCGAACCCTATACTCTGAACCGTGGACTCAGAACTCCGTTCTCTGAATTTTACACTTTGAACGTTGGAAATTGGACTCTGAGTTGGGAACTTTTACTCTTAACCCTGGAGTCTGAATTCTGAACTTTGAACCCCCGACTTCGAACTTAAGAATCTGCACTTTGGAGTCTAGACTCTGAACTCTTGATTCCCTCATTTGAAAAAAATAGCACATGGGCCTACGCAATTAGATGTAAAGTAAATTTTTAAAAATATCTTTTGTGTGTTAAAACATATTTATTCAATTGCTGCTTTGATTAAACATGCCAAGGTTAATTCATCTGCTAATTTATTGAATGACCCACGAGATGCATCGGTGTGGAACGTTGAACATAAAATTCATAGTGTTGAACTTATTTATCATTAAGAATAACTATCTGCCGGAATTAATAAGGTGGCAGGCCTCTGCCTAAAGATTCTAGATTTGGCAGGTACGAAACTCGTTTCATCGATAAATATTGACATCTCTAAAAAACGTCGAAAAATTGCAAAATTACACGTTTAAAAAACGTTTGTGGCTTATTTTCATCATGCATCGAAGGGTTAAATTCAATTGGAAATTCAACATACACAGTAAACGAAAATTACTGAGTTTGGCAATTTATTTTACCGAACCAGTTCTATAATTTAGATTAACGACTTTATTTCTACCGAACTTTGTTGATCGATTCTTGACGTACCGAAGTTCGTATAGAAATATGTAAACAAATCGGATTGTCATAAACTTTTCGGTAAAAAACGCCGAGACAACTGTCAAAAAAAAAAACGCCAAAACTGTCAAACGGGAAATATTTAATTTTCTCGTGTGCGCGCATTCGTATGTCTGTATCACGTATTAAAGTGGTTTGTTGAGAAATATTTAGTTATTGTTGGTAAGTATTTATACGTAAAAAGCTACAAAGTGGAGTTCTTTTTTTGATTTTCAAGTTGTTTTTGATTTTGTTGTTTCCATAACACTACAGGCACGTTATAATATTGTCGGAAATAACCTTGATTTTTTTTTAGCTGCCCCTGTTCCCGAGAGCAAAATTAAAGTTTGCTCTACGACGACGGCGACCGAGTATTTTAATTTTTATTCTTTTTTATATAAAAATAAAAAGGAAAATAAATAATAAAATCAATGCGAACAATAAAATGGAAGCGTCTTCTGGAAATGTCGGTATCATACCGGTAACAGTAACCGAAAACTGTAAAATGTTCGGTTCGGTACCGAAACCATAAAACGATCTGAAATTTCAGCTTATAATCGCAATCAGCACAGTGCATTACGCGAGATGATCCGAGACTCGAGATTTGATTCAGCTTGCGTGTTACGAAGTATATCAGAAGCTGGAACGTTTTACGAGTTTTGGTATAAATTAAAGAAAAAAATTGCAGTTGTCGGTTAATATTACTGGAATTTCGGCAAATGTAGATATTTTGGCAAGAACTACCGATATCAGTAAAAAATAGCGGTATTACGGTAAAAACCACCGGTTGTTCGATAAAAATATCGATTTTTCTTCAATTTTTTCGGTAGAACTAGGTAAACAATATATTTTTGATAGTTACAGGTATTTCGGTAAAATCTACTAGTTGTCCGGAAAATATTACCGAAATTTTACAGCTTAAAAAGATCACGGTATTTTGGTAATATATACAGATATTTCGTTAAATATAACAGGTATTTCGGTTAACTCAACAGGTATATATTACCGAGCTTTTATAGATTTTTCGGTTAAACGCCGGCGTTTCGGTAATAATTATAGGAATTTCGGATCAAAAACACCGGTTGATCGGTAATATAATGAGTCACGTGGACAGTGGACGTGGACAATATTTCGACAGATGATTTTAAATATAATCAGTCGAATTTTGGCTTTGTTTACCAAAAAAGGTCCGTAATATTTGACAGCTTCGTCCCTTCTGGGCGATGAAAAAACTACCGAACAGATTACCGATCTTCGCATGAAAGGAACTCGGTAATATTCGTTTAGTGTGTAAGAAAATAAAACAACACTACTTAATTGTTGAAAAAACATCGACTGGCCACAGTGCAGGCGATTTATCGCGCGAATCTATCCAGTGATCATCCGTACATACACTGAAAATATTCTCTCGGGTATTTTTCATCATAAATGACAATTTTTCAAAAATGTATATGTGTAGAGGAAGAAAAGGCTGAACGGATAAAAATGAAATTCGTTGTCCCACGCCATCTTGTAATCCAAAATGGCGGCTTCCGCACAACAGAAATGCTGGAAGTGCCTGAATAGCACATGAAACCCTCACAATATAGGTATTGAGTGAAAGGGCTCGAAAATGTAAAAAATCTGTAAAAGCACTGAAATTTTTTTTTCAAAAATATGACCAATGTTGAAAAAATAAGACAAAATAATGAGAAAAATATAACAAAACTGTGGCAAAAATTTGAAAAAAATACTATACTTAAAACTTGACAATCAAACGACAATCAAAAAACTTTAAGAACTATGGCAAAAATATGCCAAACAAAAAGGTGACAAATGACAGAACTTAGAATAAAATGCGACAAAAATGTGGTAAAAAAAACTATGCCTAATATTATTAAATTATGACAATAATATGAATAATTATTTTTACACAAAAATGACAAAAAAATGTCAAACAAATATGATGGAAATATGACAATTTTTTGACAAATATGAAAAAAAAAATGATCAAAATTCGACAATAAAATGACAACAGTCTGACCGAACTAAAATTAGGACAAATATTTGAAAAAAATTACAAATATGACATAATAATAACAAAAATTTAAAATAAAATCACAAAAATCTGACAAACATATGATAAACCAGGGATGAGAAAACCGCGGCCCTCGAGACATGTTTGTGCGGCGCGCGAAGCTTTTCTCAAATTTAATTTAATGATTTTAAACGATAGATTTCAATCATAATAAAATACTGACTCAAACAAATTGAAAAAATAAATAAATATGTCAGTAATTTGATCAAGTATGACTTTATTTGTTCGTAGTTGCATTTGCAATCATTCAGAATGATAACTTTTTCTAGAATGTTAAGCATTTAATGTGTTCTTTTAAATGCATTTTATTTTTATTTATTGGCCACAGATAATCACAGACATTTCTTAGTCCGTTAGTGAGATTTTTTTTTCGATTCAAGCAAAAATAAAGTTGTGTGATAAATACTCAGCAGTTTTTTTTTTGAAAGGTAAATTATTTCATCTAATTTGGAAAAAAAAGTTAGTTCTGAACAAAAACGAATACCATTAGAAGTAAATAATTTTTGATCTTGAATATTGACGAAAAGAAGGAAAGTAAAATAAAATAATTGGATGATCGATTTAAGATTTCTCACGACCAAGTTTTGGACAAAAACTCTGAATTTTCGACAAAAATAAAATGTATCATTAATTGATTCGACCTAAAAAGTTTGTGACGAATATTTGTGATGATATTTTTAAAAATTTAAAAGAAAAATTCAATGCCAATCATCATCAAATTCAGTAATTTTAATTGAATATAAACATTCAACATTCATAAAATTTCCATAAACCAGCTTTAGAAAGCCTTTTCCAGTGGAATCTGTAAAAAAAAAGAATTAAAATCAGGAACGTAAATTGTAATTTTGACGAAGTTTGCTTTAAAACTGTGAAATAAGGAATTTTTCTGTGACTTTTTTACAGTTTGTAGAAAAAAACAGGTCTTCGAGGACAGAACTTGAATTTAGAAAAAAAAAACTTAAAAAAATGTAAACAGAGAAAAGGATTTTAAGACTTTGAAATTCAAAAACAATTCAAAGTACAACCCTGAGGAGACGGTGATTTCCTAGAAATATATTTTTCTCAATTAAAACTTTAATTGAAGTGATGTCGAATTGTAACAAAAGTTCGTACAAAAATGAGTGTTTTCTAGAAAACAGTTCAAATCTTTTTAAAAACTATTTTGGTTTCGAATAAAAAAAGGGAAACAAATTATGTTTCTGGCAGTAAGAATAAATAAAATTCAAATCGATTAGGAAAATTAAGTTATTCAAATATGATGGGAATTTGGTGATATAAATATTCAATTTCGGCTGATATTATCAACCTTGATTAAAGAAAATAGTGATTATATCCTATTTCTTCTAATCGTTAAATTTTCTCTGTTTCAGTTATTGTTTCGTCAAACATTTGTCATTATAAAAATTGACGGAAAGCTCTGACTATTAAAAAATATTATTTTGAGTACGGTCAGCCAAAAAGATTTCAAATTAAATTTGACCCGTTGCTTCAAAAGGTTGTTAACCCCTGTGATAAACTATAAATAAAAATATTACAAAGGTAGTAAAAATATAGCAGAAATTTTACAATAAAATTGCAAAATTATGAGAAATTTGCTAAAATATTAAAAAATACAACCCTGTCAAAAATATGTCAAAAAAATAACAAAATGATGACAAATACGAGAATCAAATCACAAGAATCAAACAAAATATGGAGAAAAAAATCCGAAAAAATCGTGAAAAACATTTAACATAAAAATGACAAATGTAATAATGATATGACGAAATAATGACAAAATAAAGACGAAACTATGAGCATGTGAAAGATGTAGCTCATTTAGCGAGCCAGTTGCCTCCTGAGCCGATGACCGTGAGTTCGAATCTAAAAGTAATCATCGAGCACAGTGGTACCGGATAAGTGTTTTCAGTAATTCTTCGATAGATACATCATTGATATAAGTCGTGAATGACATGAACAAAGAAAGTTAACGCGACTTTAATCGAAACTAAAAAAGACGAAACTATGAAAAAAAAAATTACAGTCAAATGAAAAAAAAAAAACTGACAGAAATATGATAAAAATAAGACAAATAAAAAAGGGATAAAAGTTGACAATAAAATGGCAAAAAACTGACAAAACTATAACAAAGCTTTGTAAATTTTTCGACATTTTTTTTGTCATAGTTTTGTCACATTTTTGTCGTGTTTTTATTATTTTTTTCATAACTATGTCATATTTTTATCACATTCGTAATATTTTTCTCATGGTATTGTCATATTCTTGGCAAATTTTGTCATATTTTTTTAATTTTTTTTTAGTTATTATAGTTGTCATATTTTTATTATATTTGCCATATTTTCATAACGTTGTCAAGTTTTCGTTAATCTTGTTGATAGTTTTGTCAGTTTTTTTTTTCATTTTGTAGTCAAATTTCTGCCATCATATTTTTATTTTATTTTGTTTTTATATTTTGGTTATGGCATTGTCATTTCATTGTCAAATTTATTAAATTTTTGCTATACTTTTTCTCATAGTTTAGTCATATTCTTCTCATGTTTTTTTGTCAGAGTATCGTATTTCTTTTATCATAATGTTGTTTACCATATTATTTTCATAATGTTTGCATATTGATGTCATAAGTTTTCTTGGATTTTTTATGCAATTTTCAGTCATTTTCAATATTTTAAAGTTGAGCGAAAGCCGCCATATCGAATTTGAAGATAACGTACCATACCCATATTGTGGGTTTTTTATGCAATTTTCAGTCACTTGCATTTTGAAGTTAGGTGGAATCCGCGTTCTTGGGTTTCAAAATGGCGTACTGGCACCGTTTATTCATTTCCTTAAGATTCCTCTTTATGTCCCCCTGCGGTCTTGTTTTCACGATCCTCAAATTCACAAGGTCTTTTTTACGCGGTTTTCCGCAATTTACGCATTTTTTCAGAATTAACGCAAATTGTTTCTTGCGCTTACTTACTTACACATTTTTGATTCTTATTTCTAATTTGCAATGATTTTTTCTCGTGTGATTAATTTTTCCAAAACACTAAAGGTTTTTTTTAGTGTTGAACCGCTTCGCAATTCGCGTGCACTGTGGCCGGCCTTTAAAAAAAGAACTTGAAAATTCATCCGGCGAATGAACATTTCATTTCACAGTTCGCTTCGCTCTCACTAAGGCGTCAATCGCTGGAAAATGATAGAACTTTCCCAAATTTTTACTACAATTAGTTTTCTAAAATGTTCGAGATCATTGCCAAGCCTGACATTACAAATATTTTCCTAAAAACAGTGCATTTAGCTTGATAACAAAGGCTTTAAAATTGATTCTGTCTGAGAAATCAAAATATTTGAATTTTTGCTTTAAATCATATAGTAAATAGGAAGAAAATTTATGAATTCTTTTTTATCTAAATTTATACACGATTAGCAGTATAGGGTAAACATAGTCGAAAGATCATTCATCTATTGATTTGTTTGAGTTTGGACAAATATTAAGGTGCCCTGAATAAGAAGCCAGGTTTCATTTAGTCTTAAAAATGTATAGGTATTTGTTAACTCCAAAAAAAAGCTTCTTATTTACCTCCGAGATTAGAAAGCGTTTCATTTTTTGGAACATAGTATTTCAAGTTTTAATAATGACGATAAAAATTTGTATTCTAAAGCTCAGAACGATTAATTCAAATTTGAAACATTGTTCCACGACAGAAACTCCAAAAATTATAGTAAATTTCTGTTCAATTTATACATTTTGATATTTCAATCGGAAGATTCTTCTTCTTATTTTCAATGTCGATGAATATTTCTCGATAAATTAGCATAAAAAATCAAAATTTAGGACCGTAGCACCCTTATTTAAGTTTACGTCACAACAAAAAATCATCCCAGAATTTTCCAGCAATGCTCCACATTCATTAATCCGGCAGCAGATGTTTGCTCGGGAAAAAATTTTCCACCCAATCCGGCACCGGATCGTAATACAAAACAAAAAGATTAAATTCAATACACGATTGTCACCGCGCGAGGCCACAAAGATGAAAAATAAAGTGAAGTTTGCCGGGAAAATACGCTTAGCAAAAATAGGAAAACCAAACCAAATGGAAACGGAACGGAAACCTTTCTGCAACTCTCGTATTTGCTGGTCCGGGTGAAGAAATTTTCCACCGATTCACGACACGGCGATTCGTCGACTTGCTGCGGGGATTATTTCCCTTGATTGCTTTTTCCGTGGAACACCTCATGGCAGACGGCGATGGGTATACTTTTGCAAGATCGAGGGCGCCCAGGTGAAAATACACGTGCTCAACCCACAAAATTGGGCGGCGAAGCAAGGTGGGAAAGGTGGGTTTCATATTTTCACCAAAGAAACAAAACCACCGGTCTGTCTCTCGTGTTAAGAAGAATCATCCCCCCTTTCTCGGGCGCAAGCCGTGATGGAAGAGTGAGTTGGAAAACGCGATGTGGCATCATCGTCATCGATGGGTGACAGTAACCTTACTTATGTGTGTGGCCCACCGCGTAAAAGTAATTCCCCCCCGGTTTCGGATTGATCATCGTTCGTTGTGCCGTCTTCGACGATGGTTTACTTACCTGACATGCGCACACCTCGCCGAATCCCCCCTTTCCGAGGACCCGGTACATGCGAAACGTTTTGTAGGTTATCGTCTGGGCTTCCAGCCATTTCCACTGGAGGTATCTGGAAAGGTACAGAAAGAAGAAGAAGAAAGAAGCAAAGATGAGCGAAAAAGATCCATAAGATGCTAAGAGTAGCGTTAAACACTGTGACGAGAATTTGATGGTGAAAATGAAAAAAAAACTGGCTCGGTCCATCCAGAGCAAGGTGGTGTCGATTCTTGTTAAGAGCTTTGATTTCAATAATCAAGAGATGATTTGGTTTTTTTTATAAAAGGATATTAGAGCTGCGGGGGTTGGACGTAAGAACGACCGGAAAGTTTTACGATAAATGCATGATATCCTCAGAAAATCACGGTTTAAAATGTTCATATTTTGATGTTTGATTATAATAAATGTATACACCATTGAGGTTTTTGGAGGTATGGCACGATAACTGAACATTGATCGCTTTAAACCATTGAGGTTTCAGATTTCTTAATTATTTATAGGTGTTTTTCGAATTTGAGCAGTTTTTATTCAAACAAAGTAATCTGCGATTTGGCTCAGCAAGAAAGAGGAGTAGGCCTTGACCAAATCGGAACGCACGTGTTTTTTTCATCAAGTCGCGAAAAATTACAAAATTTTAACTTTAATTTGTGAAAAGTGAAGATAAATGAAGATAACTTTCGATAAATTAGCTCCTACCTATACGGTGATGTTCTTACCAGTTATATTAAGAAACAGTGAAATTTCAGGCAAAGAAAGTTTTGTCCAGATAGTCAAATGAGCAGTTCGTTAATGTCTGCGTTCGTGTGGAGAAGAGAGAAAAAAAATCTATTCAATGTTTTTAACGATATATCCAAAAGCAGAGCTTAAACATGAAAAGTATGTTTGAAAGAGTTTTCCAACACACTCTATACTACTATTCAGACTAGAACGAGGTATACAGAAAAAACTAAAAAAAAACCTAGCTGTTTTCAAATACCTGTATCTTTCTGGTTCGAGGGAGTTTGATGCAATTTTTGGATTCATTAGAATAATAATTTCAGCAGTTTTACAGTTTACAGCAGTCAATTGATTTCTTTGTAGCTTTATAATAGATTTAGACTAGTGATTTTCAACGATTTAGGAGGCCAACTTCTTTTGCAGTAAAAATCAGCCAACTGAAAATCAAATTTATGTTTTGAAAAAAATTGATTTTCAGTCGAACGTATGAATATGTGAAACTAAAATTCTAAAAATATGAAAATTCACCAAATATTGCTTGAAATATGGAGATTCTTTGATAATTTCTACACTTTTACTCCTTTGACTCTGAGGGTCTCATATAAACAAATAATAATGATTTTAAAATTTCCAGTTTGAGAAATTAATTTACCTTAGAAATGGAAACTACTTTATCCCAATAAGGTGTTGGAAATAAGTGTTAACAATACGTCGTTAACAATATGTCATTAAAACATTGGCGGATTTAATTCTATATCACTCTAGGGTTAAGAAATTTCATTTAAGACACTACATGACATTTACAAATTGAAGCTAATTTTCAATTGTAAATTTCGAAAAGAAATTTTCTCAAACCTTGATTATTGAAACTGAAATCTCGATCTTCAAATGTCTAACTCGTCTTAAAATGGAATACTAATTTTACACATCGAGTTGGTAGTCATGTGACAGGAGTTTGGTACCTACTCACGATAGTCAAAAAAACTAGCAAAAAAATCTGAAAGTCACTTGACTAAAACCAGTATCCATTACTTTATTGCCCACTAATTACTTTGATTCTAAAAAAAATCATACCATTAAAAATTATATGCTGATATGAAAAAGTCTTCAAAAACCAATTTCAGCCTCAATTTTATTTTTTATTTCTGGTTCCTAAAATTTCAGAATACTCAACTTCACATTCAAAATGGTTTCGATAAATTACACAAAGGCACAACATTCACTTAAAATTTTCCAAGTTGCAAAGAATTCAGGAGGTAATTTTGATTCATTTGAGTGCCCTGATTCTAAATATGTATTTAGTTTTTCCTTTTAACAGCTTTTGTTTCTAAATAACTTTAAGGGAAGGGTAAAAATCCATTAAGAAATTTCTGCACTTTTAGACAAAACTGTGAGACATGACAAAAAATTTTTTTAAAAGTTTTTAGAATAACTTTTCCATGGATAAAGTTTCGAAATTAAAAAAAAAAATTCCCCATTTCGTAAAAAACGGGAATTTTAACGATTTTTTGGAGAAGTTTCAAACCGAACTGAATTTAAGAGGTTTTATAAAGCAAAAGTCAAACAATTTTGCAAGTTTCAACAAATTTGTGAAATGAAGCAAAACTTTCGCTTTTAAACTCCCTCTAGTAATTTCTGACACATTTTTAATGAGAGTGTTCACGCACCTGTGAACGTCCGGGGTGCCGTGGTCCAGCCGAGCTAACACTTCACAACTCGCGCGTGATATCGTCACTATTAAAAGGTCAACGACCTAAGAAACGCTTTGTTCACTAGCAATAAGAACAACTTTATTTGTCGGAATCACAACGCGGTTTATTTTAAAGAGTACTACACTCGACTACGGTTTATTGGACACTATCTTTTATTCTGCTGCTTCTAGTAATAGAACCTAGCTTGAGTAGAGGTAGTGTTCGGAAAGGCCTTTTTTTACTCTCTAGGTACTCTCTGATAAGAGATGTACTGAAACTACTAATTGAATAGGAGATATTATGGGTTGCAATAACCATCAGGGTGGTACTTAGATTTGGGCATTAACATGCGCCGGCCGCCTTGAAATTTATCAGATTTCAACAAGAAGACCCTATTCTCTCTAACATTCTTAACTTCGTTCTCGCTATTATAAACCTCTACTTATTCTAACTGCTTTTGTACATTTTCATAACAGTATCATCACTTCTTCAAAGTACTTTGTTCAAAACACTCGGTAAGATGATACATTCTGGATTTTTGCCGTTTGTTTTCGTTGGGATTTCTGCCGTGAAGATGGATATTCTACCAAAATATTCGCTCTGCTTCTGCTGTAGTTGGTTCGGGTTACGCCTAACCGTCGGGGAGCTGCTAAAATCGTACACTGGATTTTTTTATGGTGCTTAGATGTAGAAACCTTGTTGGGGTGTTCGTCTTGTGCAGGTGTACCGTTCCTAAATTCGTCGATCGCTTCGGGATTCATTGGTCCGGACTACGCCTACCCACCGAGACCTGGGATTCGTGGACTGTATAGCTGGCTGCTGGCTGCTGGCTTCGATGTGGATGCTGTAGTGGTGGGAATCGCTCGTTCTGGGGACCAATTCGATGCTTCAGGTACCTCGTCTCGTCTCGTCTCGCATTGCCGGAGTCCGGCAGGAACCATCATTCGCCGCTTAAAATGAGAGGGTGCTTTTTTACATTGAAATGGTGAACGTTACAACAACTTGCCTGGAGCGGAGGCCATGGGCCCATGGCCTCCGCGACCGCCCCTACGGCGATGACGCCGTCCTCATTCCATGGAAGTGGGCTGCTTGGTGGACACGGCTTGCTCGACCGTGAACTAGCTGCCTTGTAGTTGGATGAAGTGGTTCTCAAGCTGGCCATGCTAAGAAACTGCTTCAGTCGCGCATGGAGGTAGATCAGTCCTCCTTGCTGGGCATCATTTGGTTTATATCAAGCTGCTCACTCCTCGAAAATAAATTTATTAAATTGCACAAAGGGCTAATGGAAAATACGTTGCTGGTTGTTGATAATTTTGACAGACACGACTAGACGACATGCACATTCCAAGACATCTTCATGCGTATTCTTTCACCGGAGGGAAAGCCTTGTAGAGGATATATCGAGCAGACGGGGGACCTTCTGGGACGCTGACCCGGCCACGCCGGGCCTCGACGACGATCAATGCTGGAGGATAAACATTCTTCTTACTTTTTGGAAGTTCATTATAAAAAAAATACTTAACTGGAACGCGGGAGCCCAGAGACTCCCGCAGGTGCGGTTGCACCTTCGTTGGGGGAGTTTAGTTCTCCCCATCGGCTTTCTGGAAGTTGTCCAGAATCGGTAAAACGCAGATCTTTGATATTGACCTTCCGTAGGTCCCGTCCTGCGTCCGTACGTTGACCACTCGAATGTTGCCATCGGACCCATGGAAAACCTCCGTGACACGCGCTAGGGGCCACTTCAATGACGGTAACCTCTCATCCATCAGCAGCACCATGCTGCCCACCGAAATGTTGTTTCGCTTTCGAGTCCATCTCGTTCTGTTGTGGAGGTCGGACAGGTACAATTTCGACCACTTCTTCCATATAACCTGAGCATATTTTGTGGCCCTTTGCCACATGGTGAGATGGTTTTCTGGCGTATCAGTTAGATCAGGTTCATCGAGGGCAGTTAATGCACGTTGAATTAAGAAGTGGCCAGGGGTGAGAGCTTCAAAATCATCTGGGTCATCGCTCAACGGGGTCAGGGGACGTGAATTTAATACTGCTTCTATCTGAGCTAGCGTAGTGGTCATTTCGTCGTACTGAAGCACTTTTAAGGCAACAGTTCGTTTAAAAGCAGTCTTGAAAGATTTCACCGCGGCCTCCCAGAGCCCACCAAAGTTGGGAGATCGAGCGGGAATGAATTTGAAATTGATCCCTTCCTGGCAGGTTTCGAATATCACTCCGGTTTGAAATTGTTGGCTTCGGAGTAGTCGTTGAAGTTCTGCTATTTCACGTCTGGCCCCGACAAAATTCCTTCCGTTGTCGCTCATAATCAGGATTGGTTTACCACGTCGACCAATGAACCTTTTCAAGGCTCCAAGAAATGCTCCAGTGGTAAGATCCGCGACCAGCTCCAGATGGACAGCTTTGCAAACGAGGCACACAAAAACCGACACAAAGCATTTTATGGGGGAACTTCGACGATGAGGATAGGTGATCAAGAAAGGGCCACAATAGTCTACGCCCACTTTCTGAAACGGAGGTGCAGGGTTCACTCGATCGGGTGGCAAATCTGCCATAAGTTGTTCCATCACCTTAGGCTTGACTCGGAAGCACTGAACGCAACTATGGATGGTTTTTCGGGCTAACCCACGAAGACTTGTAACCCAATACTTCCCGCGGACACTGGCAATCAGGAGTTGTTGCCCAGCGTGATACAGGAACTCGTGGTAGTGCTGGACGATCATGATCGAAAGAGGATGATGGTGATCGAGGATGATGGGATGCTTGCGATTTTCAGAAACTGGCGCGTTAGCCAACCGGCCGCCGACACGTATTATTCCATCGACTAAATGAGGGTTTAGACTGGCAATTCTGGAGGTGCTTCTCACTTCTTGGGCATGAGACAGATCCTTGAGTTCTTGGCCAAAACTTTCTGCTTGAGACAATTTAACCAAAACTTTTGAAGCCTCCAGGAATTCTTCAAAGGAAATGTTACCGATTTTTCTCGTATTCCGCTTTTTAGCGTTGTGACAATATCGTCGCATCCATGCTACCAAACGGACCGTTTGCGTGAAGGTGGAAAGTCGAGAAAATATTTCGTTCGGTGCAGTAACTTCAACGGGCAACACCACAGACGATTTTTCCTCCAACGTTTCTTTGTCAAATTGATCGGGCGAAAACTCTATCTCAACTGGCCAGGTGCATCTATTTTGCTTCAACCAAATGGGGCCTTCAAACCACAACATTTGGTATTGCAGTTGGACAGGTGTCATTCCTCGAGATATTATATCAGCAGGATTTTCCGTACCCGGAATGTGATTCCATACTCCTTTCTTGGTCAGATGTTGGATCTCGGAGACTCTATTCGCCACGAATGCTTGCCATCGCGACGGAACTGCCAACATTTGACGATTGTAGAATCAGTCCAGAAATAGCTTCTAACGTCCATGGCCGTACCTTTGCAGAATTTTTCGTAGAGATGGCTTAGGAGGAGTGCTGACGAAAGTTCTTGCCTAGGGATTGATTGTTTCCGTTTCTTTCTCTTCAAATCTTCGAGAGGAGCTACGCGTGACTTCGAAACCAACAGCTTAACAGAAACTGATCCATCTTCGTGAGTGCATCGCAGATAAATGCATGCGCCATACGCCTTCTCGGAAGCATCGCAAAAACCATGCAGTTCAACGTCGCTACTTGGAGAAAATCCCACCCATCTAGGGATCAACAGGGTGTCGAGAGAAGTAAGGTTTCTGCGGAATTCCGTCCAAAACAGCTGCATTTCGTCTGTCAGAGGATCGTCCCAGCCACATTTCAGTTGCCACAAACTTTGGATAAACATTTTAGCCTGTACTATCACAGGTCCAACAAGGCCGAGAGGATCGAACAACTTGGAGGCGTCAGACAGCACGATACGTTTTGTAATACGGGATGAAGAGCTCCAGGTCGGTATACGGAAATGAAACAAATCGGTGCTGGGTTCCCAAATAAGACCAAGGGTAGTTACAGTAGAGAAAGAATCCAACTCCAACGCAGTTCTGTCACTAAGGAGATCTGCTGGAATATCTGCTAAAATTTCCTCGCAATTCGAATTGTATTTGCGCAGGACAAATCCAACGGAACATAAGAGGTCATTAAGCTCCTTCACTGCCTGTTTTCCTTCTTCGAGGGTATCAATACCGATCAATGCGTCATCCATATAAAAATTCTTCTTGAGAATTTTTGCGGCCAAAGGACGACTCTGCTCTCCATCTTCTGCTAGCTTCTGTAAGCACCTAGTTGCCAGAAACGGTGCGCTCGCTGTACCGTAAGTAACGGTCGTAAGTTTGTAGGTCTTGAGAGGTTCCAACGGATCATTTCGCCACAAAATACACTGGTATCGTTGATCGGATTCCGCAAGATTGATCATGCGGTACATTTTTGCAATGTCTGCCACAATTGCAATTTTGTGTAGACGAAATCGGGTGACAATGGTGATCAAATCGTCCTGAACTATTGGCCCAACCATGAGGCCATCGTTGAGGGAAACTCCTGATGTTGACGGACAGGAAGCGTCAAAGACGACCCTTAATTTCGTTGTCGTACTTTCTGGCTTCAAGACGTGATGATGGGGTAAGTAGTAACGCAGAACTTCTTCAGAATCTGGAACCAGCTTCATATGACCCATATTCTGGTATTCTTGAATGAACTTCAGGTACATCTCCTTGATCGATGGATTGTTCACGAAACGCTTCTCCAATCCGTAAAAGCGTTTTTCGGCATTGGCTCTGGAGTCACCGAGCTTACTGAGAACAAAATCCTTCTTGGGCAACGATACTACAAATCTGCCAGTTTCATCTCGAGTAGTTTCTCGCTGAAAAAGCTCCTCGCACAAGGATTCTTCCACGGAGTTGGTGCTCTTCACATGAAATGTCTCTAATTCCCAGAACTTGGTGACCTGTTCATGAAGTTCCGACATCGTACATAGCTGAACGCCTGAATCAGTAGATGAGCCTTTCGATTCCGGAATTCGTCCAGCCAAAATCCATCCGAATACAGTCTCCTGCATAGTAGGCCCATCTTCGCTGACCTTATGTTGACCGGTTCGTAATAAGTCGAGATAATATTCCGCACCAATCAGCATATCTATTTCCCCTTTTTCATGGAATTCAGGATCTGCTAGGGTCATGTGCCTTGGAATAGTCCAATCACCAATGGAGAAACTTTGAGACGGCAACTGCACCGTCAAACTTGGTAAAACGTTGAAGTGGATCTCTTCCAAAAAGCTAGAAATCCGATCAATACGAGGTGCAACCTTTGCACGGACAGCCTTTCTGGAACAGCCTGAGGTGCCTCCAATGCCATGCAGATTCAAAATTTCGGGGAATTCTTTCAAGCGGAGTTGACGACAAAGTTTGGACGTGACAAAGCAATTTTGGGAGCAGGAATCCAACAGTGCTCTCGCTAGAACGCTTCGGCCTGTCGAATCGGAAACCTTCACCAAGGCAGTTGATAGAAGAATTTGGTGGGTGGAGTGTAAGGGGAGTGCAATGGTAAGTGGTTGTGGGTTAGGATCTGTGGCATGCAGTGGGTGAGTACTGTGCGAAGTTTCATTGACAATTGGTAATGCAGTTGATGTGGTAGGTCTTGGGTCTGTAACTATTTGGGTCTGTTGTTGTTGTTGTTGTTGTTGCCTGGGTAAGGGTTGTTGCTGTTGTGTTGTTGATCGATTATCGGGGTGGTTACGGTTGATCGCTGTCACCGACGCATCGGAGGGTTTCGGTTTTACACTGTTCGTTTCCTTCGATGAATGCAGCAGCGTGTGATGCCTCCTGCCACACTGGCGGCAGAATCCTCGGGTACAATTTCGTGCTAGATGACCACCTGATAAGCAATTCATACACAAACCAATCTTTTTTACAGCTTCATATCTTTAGGCAACCGTCATCTTCTGAAACTTCCGGCAGACAAAGGCCGAGTGGAAAGATTCGGCGCAAAAACTACATCGACCTGAAGTTGTGGCGTGATTCACCCCGAATCGTGGCTTCCTGTTCTCTGGCTGTGCAGAAGATGACGATGATGAAAGGGATTGTAGGACGGAACAGTGATTCTTGAGAAACGTAATCAAATTATCATAACAGGGAACTTCTTTGGAGTTATGATTGGTTTCCCAAAGCTTCAACGTTATTGGATCTAATCTGGAACAAATCATATGCACCAAAATGGTGCTCCAACCACCGATGTCCTCTCCAATTTTAGCAAGCATTTGGAGGTGTTTCTCGAACTCAGATATCAGTTGGTTCAAACATTCGAAATTTTCCCTTTTCATTCGCTCAATCGCAAATAATGAGTCCAGGTGTGCCTTGACTATGAGCTTGTGATTTTGGTAGCGATCCTCGAGAACATTCCAAGCGACGTCATAATTACTTCCAGATAGGGCAATCGATCCAATTTCTTGAAGAGCTTCTCCTGAAAGTGAGGCCCTCAAATACGTGAATTTATCCATTTCAGAGAGTTTATCACTTTGATGAATGAGACTTTTGAAAGCATCTCTGAATGGGATCCACTCCTCTAATCGTCCAGAAAAGGTTGGCAACCGTATTTCGGGAAGTTTTACCCTCGATTCCACAGCGGGTGCAGTTGGGTGAGATGGTTGTGTGTTGGAATGCTGGATGTCTGCATGCAAAAATTTCAATAATGCTGATTTGGCCTGGCAGTACTTCAGTTCGGCTTTAGAAAAAATCGCATCACTTTCTTCCTCCCTTCTTTGTGCTGCTGCGCCCAAACTGACGAGACGTTCAGTGTCCGATGCATCTTCGTCGACCACTTCCTTCACGTCCTCATCCTCGAGCAGCAGTTCTATTTGCAATCGCATTTGCACAAACTCACTGTATGCACTTTCTAACAGCTGCAAACGAACTTCAACTTGTTGATGATCGATGTCTGAATGTTGGTCCACAAAGCACAGAACTGAATCAATCGTTTTTAGAGCCCTTCGCTCTTTGGCTGATAGTTCACGAAGCGACATAGTTAATTATCACTGATCTATGTCCAAAGCTAATCACAATGTAATCACTTAATTCAGAAGTTCGATCAATATTCAGGGAAAATACAAAACACAAGTTCGTTTGCACTGTCCACTTTTAATCACTTTCAGTTATTTTCAATTATGATGCACTTTTTGATCAAATTCACTTTTAATTTTTATCACTTTCACCGTTTCATCTCAACGATTCCGCGACGTGACACGACCGTTGACTAACCACCCAGATTGACAGCAGCGAGGGGATTTCAACAAGCGAACAAACAACTGATGGTAGAGAGAGCCAGCGAATTCTAAGCCCGAAAATATGTATGACCATTGATACCAGAGGGATTTAGCAAAAAAGTTGTCGATAAATCAATGAATGAGCTTCGCATGCAGTTTTCATTTATTTGAAAATTCCTACCAATTTTCACCCACGCAAATCTGGTGGCTCTCCGCATGCAATGAAGCAGCCACAGATCCCTTACCATGCAAAAATACACTTTTTTGCCCTTTGTTGCAAACACATTACAATCTCGATCCAATATTTTTCGATCCCAAGCTCGATCGATTTTTCCAGGCTTTTTCCGCTAGTCTCGTTCCGTCGTATCCGTATTGCCACCGTATGGAATCCAGGTAAGGAAAATTGGCTCGATTTTCCCGGGAGATGAAACACGTTTCGATGATCAGCAACTCGATGACGATGGTGATAACTCCAACGTAGAAAATGGCGATCACTAGACGCCAAGTTGACCCGCGTACAACGGTCTTTGTTTTCGGCACAATAGGCCAACAAAGCCTCACAATGTCCACGTTTTTATATCGCGACCCGACACGAATCCGGCTTCCAAGGACCAAAAATGTTCACGCACCTGTGAACGTCCGGGGTGCCGTGGTCCAGCCGAGCTAACACTTCACAACTCGCGCGTGATATCGTCACTATTAAAAGGTCAACGACCTAAGAAACGCTTTGTTCACTAGCAATAAGAACAACTTTATTTGTCGGAATCACAACGCGGTTTATTTTAAAGAGTACTACACTCGACTACGGTTTATTGGACACTATCTTTTATTCTGCTGCTTCTAGTAATAGAACCTAGCTTGAGTAGAGGTAGTGTTCGGAAAGGCCTTTTTTTACTCTCTAGGTACTCTCTGATAAGAGATGTACTGAAACTACTAATTGAATAGGAGATATTATGGGTTGCAATAACCATCAGGGTGGTACTTAGATTTGGGCATTAACAGAGAGCTTTACACATTTCTAAAAGTTGTAGAATAAACCTCTTTTGAATCTGTTTAAATTGTATCGCTGAAATTAAAATATTATTATTTTATTGAATGAATGACAATAAACAAACTCAGAATCAGTTTTTGTCTTCCGTATAGGTTTGTCATCAGCTTTCAATGATAGATTTCACTCAAACCTTACTAATTTTTAAACTTATTATCGGCATATCTCCAAAATTAAAGGTAACTAAATTTTATAAATAAGTTTTTTAAGTGGTTAGATGATTGGATACAAAATTCTTTCATTCATTTTGGATTAATTTCCAAACAAATTTATCGAATTTAATTGTCCTAATATTAAATCCAATTTTTAATTATTGAAAAACGACAAATCTTTTTATTTGGTCCACACTTATTCTTATTATTAAACGTCTTTTTTTTGGAAACGACCAAGATTCTAAAATATTCTATGAATGTTCGAAAAATGTTTCGAACTAGCAACTTTAAAGCTAAATTTTAATGCGCATTGTAATAAAATTAGTAGATATTTGTTTTATTCCTTCGATATTTTCAACAAAACTTGAAATTCCTTATTTTTATTTTTATTAATGATGAATTGAATATGTTGTTTTAAAAATATTTAAAGTTCTTATAGTGAACTTCTTAAATAAACATTTTTTGCGTTTTATTATGATGACTGGAAGAATTGGAATATGAATTTATCTTTGGCTTTGATCACTGGCATTTTGAAACATAACTTATTATATTCATCTTTTTCTCAAACTAAATTCAATCATCAACTACGTATTTGATTAAATTCTGTTTAGTTCAAAATAGATATATTTTTTTCCTTATCAAGAACTCACATATCAAACCGAGATTTTTTTTCAAATTCATAACGTTACCGCGAATTTTTCAATAAATCATTAATTTGAAATGCAGAAAAGAAATGTTATTTAAGATGATTTTCTTTGTTTCTGCCCAGATCTCAAATTTATTTATGAATTTGGATTGAATTTTTTTTAATCTGGTATTTTATTTTATTATTCTTTGAATTGATTCCTATATCCGAAGCTTCAAAGTTTAGTGTTATCATTTCTAGCTGAATTTAAATTTAGAACCCCCTAACTGACCACTGACGAACGCCCTCAAGATGTCAAGTTACTATTTTGGAGTTTAATGGTACTTTTTGGGTGATTTCTTTACAACATTGCATGTTTTTATTGTTCAATATCTCTGAAAGTTGCAAACATACCAAAACAAAAATATATACATTAGATAGTTCAATCTTTCAACTTTCATGGACATATATTTTCATTTTTTTTTTTCATTTTTTAGTAGCAAAACCTCATGCATACAAATGAAACTATATGTTCATAAAAGTTGAAAGATTGTCCTTTCTAATGTATATATTTTTGTTTTGGTATGTTTGCCACTTTCAGAGATATTGAACAATAAAAACATGCAATTTTTTAATGAAATCCCCTAAAAAGTACCATTAAAAAATCATCACTTCGAAATAAAGACTTGACATCTTCGATGAAGTTGTGTAGTTTTACAATTGTCACAACTCTCTCAAACAAAGTTAGTCCCAAAACTCGCTTCGAAAAAAGTTAAACAAGTGTTCCGTTTTTTGAAGTTAGTTTTTGAAAAAATGTCTTTAAAACATGTTGTTTCAAGAGATAGAGTTTTAACGTCTTCAACAAAGTTTATTAAAATTTGATGATCTACAACTTTTTCCAAGACCTTATAGTGATAAAATGATAAACACAAAAAATAGAAAAATTATCGCACTTGCAGGTGAATTGATCAAGAAAAAAAAAATTAAAACAAAATATGCGCATTTTAAAATGATGAAACATTGTAGATTATACTATGAAGCTATTTTGACATTTAGGCGTTCAAAAAACCCATGATCACGTTTTTCGAGTTTTAAACCACTATGCATTGGAGCGATCTGAAATTCGATTCGGAAGTATGGAGAGCAAAGCAGCTTCATGGACAAAAAAATTGGTCGAAAACCTGGCCCGGTGGACAAAACTTTGGACCAGAAACTACCTCAGGTCGGGATGTGGCCAAAAACGTGGATCCTCTCTGAACACCGTCCTTCGTGTCAAGGTAAGATTAGATCTAAAGACATATAGGAAGCAGAAGAAGCCGGGGCGGAATAAAAAACCAGCTGCTTCCATCTAACAGCTGTGTGGAAAATCGGTGTGCGTTTTCATCGATGACGGCACCATCAAATAACTAGTTTTTCTTAAATAACTTTGGTCCCCGACGGCCGATTTCTTTTAAATACGGTTTTTCTCAAAGCCTAAATTATGAAGAATATTTCGTAAGAAGATTGCATTTCGGGTCGAGATAAAATAAAAATAGTTATTAGGCTTCAAAAATTGGCTAAATTCATTATTCATAATTGTTATTTTTTTTTTGTTTCGATTATAGTCGTTTTACCATCTTTATTGCATTCGAAACTTTATCAACGCTGCAGTTGGCGGATCGTTATGGAAAAACATATCCGGTACAACTGTGTTCGATGTTTACTCTTGGGCTCGAACTCGCGGACATCGGCTTAGGAGACAACAGACTTTACAACTGAGCTATATCACAAGCCCATAATTGTTAATGCTGCGTCAAAATGGCAAAAAAAATTGGCCGAGGGGGCCAAAGTTATTTATGAAAAACTGGTTTTCATGTTACTCTCGACCAAAATGTCTCAAAATCTCATACAAACTTCTGGCTCGTTGAACGGCCCCCCCCCCGTGATCCGACCTGGCCCAAATATGGCATGAAATCTTGTACTAGGCCTAGGATCAATTTTAGCCTGCAGCGCATAATATTTCACAAGTTTGAATTTTCATACAAATTTGGGGCAGTCTAATCATCACTCAGTACTATTTAGGCCGGATTTGGCATCAGTTCACTTCTCGAAGGACACGATAGTTTGGTATCAATCCAACAAAGTCCACCAGATCGTACCGAAGGAGATGAATTCGCCAAATTGTTCTCAAGCGAATTGAAATTATTCGTGCCCATACCATATCTAATTTGAGAAAACATGTGAAGCCTGCAGATTTTATTGAAAACTATTCGAAAGACTGAAACAAAAGTGGTAAAAATCATCGCAATTGGTCCGTGCTGAAGCGAAAATGCAGATTTTGATAAAAAATTTGATCACTCTGGCCAACGACTAACTAGAATCTTATTTTTTACTGATTCACTGTAAAAGAAGACAATAGAGAACATAACGGGTGTTAAATAAAAAATGAGAATTTTTTCAATCACATATAAAAAAAATGGTTTTTTTTTTCATCGATTTCAGTATTTTTTATTAATAACATAATGTATTTTCTTCATAAAAATGTCAGCGAATGTTTGAGTAAGGGCCGTGGTCTGATGTTCGACTTTGTCGCGATGCTCTCACAAGAACGTTGTACGGCACTTATGTCCATTTTCCAGATACAATTCCGGATTCTTGTAGTCAGTTGCTTCGTGTCCTTGGCCCTCCAATTGTTTTTATACACTAGGGCACTGAGTGAGCCAAAGAAATCCTTTATTGGGCGGCACTGGGGCAAGTTTGTTGGGTTACGATCTTTCGGCACGAACGGTATCTTTTTCTCCTCAAGGTACGTCAGCCAGCCAGACCGAATGACGTCCCGCGGTATTTTTTGGTCATCCACCGACACTGTGATTTAACCGTCTCAATCTGCTCCTCCGTGTACTCCGGCGACCTCGTCTTCTTCCTGCAGACGATTCCTTCCATCTTGAGGGTACGATGGATCAATACGTGGGAGTAGCCATATTTCCGACCGGCGTCACGCAGGCTGGTTGCGTCCTTGTTGACAAACAGCTTCTTTAACGATGTCTTCCTCTGCTTCGTCATTATCGTCACCGGACGACCACTTCCGACCTTCCGCTCTACGTTCAGGGAACTCAGGATACGATATACCGTACTAACAGGTACATTTTCTTCCTTAAAATGTGCCACCGTGAACTTTTTTTTCCTTGCTGGAAATGCGTTTCGTAGAACCGTACAATGCGTTCGCGGAGCACGTGCTGTTTTGACGCCATCTTTGCTTTGACTAAATTCAAACTAGCAAAACCAAACACGCCTACTGTTTTTAGGGAGCCCAAAGAGCAATTTTCTTGGAAAAAGAAAATTTTACGCTCTTTATTTGAGCTACTGAAAGGTATTGAAAACATACTCATTTTTTATTCAACACCCGTTAACAGGAAAAAACGGATTTGCTCTAAAATTGTGTTTATACTGTTCATAATAGTAGACCCTATAGATAAATGGTGTAATTTTTATGTTACACCCTTTTTCCATTTTTTATTTTTTGAGTGTTGAACAATAAAAAAAAATGTACAAAAAAATTTTAATACCAAAACATTCAACTTTAAAAAAAAACAAACAACAGAGTGGAGTCAATCTTGTTTCGCTCAATGTTGGCCTCAAGGGTTAAATTTAAATTTATTCCTCTCAAACCGACACGCCCCAGCCGAGCTGCTCATAAACCAACCGATTCATGTACGACGATCAAAAGTCTTGGGGATTTCGTCGGGCGGAACCCTTTTTTATTTCGTCAGCCTTGTTCCGATAGGCGGGTGTCTTTGCTGAGCTGGCCTTAGCTCTCCGGCTCCGGGTGGGAAATCTTTCGCCGGCTTGTGCGTGGGTGGATAAGAAAATTTTCTCCGGGACAACCTGACTGAGTGACCGTAAAATTTTACGTGTTTGTTGGATTTTAGTACCCTTCAGAGCAGGGAAAAATTACTAATAAAATAAAACATGCGAGATAATGTTCGACAAAAGCTGCTCGATTGGCAGGGATGAGCTTTTTTGTGAGACGTTTGTGGTTTTGATAGCTGCTTTTGCTTTCTGTTGAATTGAACAGGTTGATTTGTACAGAGCGAAAAAAAAATCGTTTTCATTTCGTTTTCAATTTCGAACGAGCGAAAGTAATTTCCTTCGACGGAATCACGATTTTCCACCCAACAAAGGACGAACGGTAAATTCTTATCTCGATCTGTTCCAACAATCGCATTCGGTGGAGTTTTCTTCGCTCCTTTTTTTATGTTGATGTGTGTCCCAAATTCCCACCGAATCCTTTGAATCCTGCCAATTGTGAGCAAATAGCAGTGGCTGCCAGCAAAGAGGTAAAAAAATCACAAGAATTCACCGGCAGCTGTTGGGAAGATGGTGGCAGCCAGACTCTGCATTGCATCAAACCGGGAATCTGCAACGATGACGATGGGATGAATGGGATGAATGAGATGGTGCTTTAGTACACCACCAGACTAAACTACTGCAGCAGCGCCCGAATGATGGCAATTGTCGAAAATAACGACGCAGCTCACGTTTTCGATGGTTTGCAACATTGTTGAACCCCATCATTTCGATGGAGCTGTCGTGAACTTTGAACCATTTTAAAGAATTTCTTAAAGGGTTTGGATCATAAAGTCTTGGTTTAGAAACCGTGAATTAAAAATTCTTGAAGAGAAAAAGAGAAAAATAATAATCGGAAATTCCTCGGTTTTCCATTCCAAATCGATAATATATCCATCTATCATAATTGAAATCATGATTGCTGACAGTAACCGATGTGGAAAATAACACAGGGAATCAGCTCGGTCCCTCTGCCATCAATCCCAGGGGAAGCTTCTAAAGTCCTTTCCTTTCTCTTGGCTCCTGATTTTCATCGTATTATTTTGATCTACGATGACGAAGACTACGGACGGGTGAAGAAACCGCTGCCCGTATTTGTTGTTACGGGGAGCTGACTGAGCTGATTGACTGTTCAATTGCATTTCAGTCAACCGATTTCGTGAGGAATATATTTGAACGGAAAGTTGCCGTTCGAATCGCTGACGTTGCACGATTATACTACGAAGGCGATTGAAAAAGATTCAGGATGAAAATCACACAAAAACAAATGTTTAAATTAAATGGTGCCTATAATTTTTTTTGGTATTTTCATCATTTTTGGTAATTTTTTTCTTTAATGATGTAACTTGTGTAATTTAAGTCATTTCTGTAACTTTTGTGATTTTTTGAAAATTTGTTTTATGTTTTTTTAATTTTGGTAATTTTTGCCATTTTTTTTTTTCATTTTTGTCAATTTTGTCGATATTTTTATAATTTATTTCATTTTTGTCATTTTTGTCATCTTTTTACATTTTTGTCATTTTTATCATTTTTGAATTATTTGTCATTTTTCCATTTCAGTCATTTAGTTATTTCGTCATTTTTGTCAGTATTCTCATTCGTATGTGACTTTTGTAATTTTTGCCTTATTCTTCATTTTAGCAGTTTTTGTCATTTTTGTTATTATCGTTTTTGTAATTTTTATCATTTCTGTCTTTATTGACATTTTTATATTTTTTGTCATTATTCCATTTTTGTCATTTTTTTCATTTCATTATTTTCATCAACATTTTTTTCATTTTTGTCAATTTGTAATTTTGGAATTTTTAAAAATCATATTTGTCGTTTTTGTCATTGTTGTCAATTTTGTCATTGTTATCATTTTAGTCATTCATGTCATTTTTGTCATTTTTACCATTTTTTTCATTTTTAACATTTTTTTTCATTTCATTATTTGTGGGCTTGTGATATAGCTCAGTTGGCAAGTCTGTTGCTTCCTGAGCCGATGTCCGCGAGTTCGAGCCCAAGAGTAAACATCGAACACAGTTGTACCGGATAGTTTTTCAATAACGATCCGCCAACTGCAACGTTGATAAAGTCGCGAATGCCATAAAGATGGTAAAACGACTATAATCGAAACAAAAAAAAAAAAAATTTCATTATTTGTATCATCATTTTTTTCACTTCTATCAATGTTGTCTATTTGTAATTTGAGTAATTTTTAAGTCATTTTTCTCGTTTTTGTCATTTTTGTCATTTTGGTTATTTTTGTCATTTTTGTCATTTTTGTCATTTTTGTCATTTTTGTCATTTTTGTCATTTTTGTCATTTTTGTCATTTTTGTCATTTTTGTCATTTTTGTCATTTTTGTCATTTTTGTCATTTTTGTCACTTTTGTCATTTTTGTCATTTTTTTTCAATTTTGTCATGTTTGTCATTTTTGTCATTTTTGTCATTTTTGTCATTTTTGTCATTTTTGCCATTTTTGTCATTTTTGTCATTTTTGTCATGTTTGTCATTTTTGTCATTTATGTCATTTTTGTCATTTTTGTCATTTATGTCATTCTGTCATTCTTATCATTCTTATCATTTTTGTCATTCTTATCATTTTTGTCATTTTTGTCATTTTTGTCATTTTTGTCATTTTTGTCAATTTGGTAATTTTTGTCATTTTTGCCATTTTTGTCATTTTTGTCATTTTTGTCATTTTTGTCATTTTTGTCATTTTTGACATTTTTGTCATTTTTGTCATTTTTGTCATTTTTGTCATTTTTGTAATTTTTGTGATTTTTGTCATTTTTGTAATTTTTGTAATTTTTGTAATTTTTGTCATTTTTGTAATTTTTGTAATTTTTGTATTTTTTGTCATTTTTGTCATTTTTGTCATTTTTGTCATTTTTGTCATTTTTGTCATTTTTGTCATTTTTGTCATTTTTGTCATTTTTGTCATTTTTGTCATTTTTGTCATTTTTGTCATTTTTGTCATTTTTGTCATTTTTGTCATTTTTGTCATTTTTGTCATTTTTGTCATTTTTGTCATTTTTGTCATTTTTGTCATTTTTGTCATTTTTGTCATTTTTGTCATTTTTGTCATTCTGTCATTCTTATCATTTTTGTCATTCTTATCATTTTTGTCATTTTTGTCATTTTTGTCATTTTTGTCCTTTTTGTCATTTTGTCATTTTTGTCATTTTTGTCATTTTTGTCATTTTTGTCATTTTTGTCATTTTTGTCATTTTTGTCATTTTTAAGATGTTTTTTTAAATTTCTGTGATTTTTGTAATTTTTGTGCCTTTTGCGATTATATTTTTTTCCATTTATGTATTTTTGTAATTTTTGTCATTTGTGTCATTTTTGTGTTTTTTTACATTTTTGTCGTTTTTGTCCTTTTTTCGAAATTTTGATCAATTTTGTCATTTTTGTCCTTTTTTTCATTTTTTGTTCTTATTGTTGTCATTTTTGTCAATTTGTATTTTTTGTAATTTTTTGAATTTATGTCATTTTTGTCATTTTCGTATTTTTTTCTTTTCTTGACATTTTTGTCATATTTGTCATTTCTGTCTTTTTAGCAATATTGGTCATTTTTGTATATTTTTGATTTTTTTTCTATTTTGTCATTTTTGTCTTTTTTGTAATTTTTGTCATTGTATCATTTTTCGATTTTTTTCATTTTTACAGTTTATTCGGTTTTGTCAATATTATCATTTTGGTTATTTTTTTTCCATTTTGGTCATTTTTGTCACTTATGTATGTTTCCATTTATGTATTTTTGTAATTTTTGTCATTTGTGTCATTTTCGTGTTTTTTTACATTTTTGTCGTTTTTGTCCTTTTTTCGAAATTTTGATCAATTTTGTCATTTTTGTCCTTTTTTTCATTTTTTGTTCTTATTGTTGTCATTTTTGTCAATTTGTATTTTTTGTAATTTTTTGAATTTAAGTCATTTTTGTCATTTTCGTATTTTTTTCTTTTCTTGACATTTTTGTCATATTTGTCATTTCTGTCTTTTTAGCAATATTGGTCATTTTTGTATATTTTTGATTTTTTTTCTATTTTGTCATTTTTGTCTTTTTTGTAATTTTTGTCATTGTTTCATTTTTCGATTTTTTTCATTTTTACAGTTTATTCGGTTTTGTCAATATTATCATTTTGGTTATTTTTTTCCATTTTGGTCATTTTTGTCACTTATGTATTTTGATTGTTTTTTTTTATCATTTTTGTCGTATTTGTCATTTTGGTCATCTTGATTATTTGTCGTTATTTTTGTCGTTTTTGTCATTTTTGTCATTATTTTAGTTTTTTTTTGTGATTTTTGTTTCTTGTTATTATTTTTTTGTCATTTTTGTCATTTTTGTTATTTTCGTCATTTTTGTTATTTTTGTCATTTGTGGTTTTTGTCTCTTTTGTCAGTTTTTTATATTTTTTTTGTGATGTTTGTGATTTTTTCACCTAATTTTTGTCGTTTGTTGATAGCAAATAGTAGCCAAAATGAGCTATCGATACCAAATTAATAGCATTATTAAGTGTTTTTATTTCGATGCCAAAATTTCATTGAAGTATCAAATACTTCAATTTGATGGCAAACCAAAAGCTAAGTAAAGCATCAACAGCTTATTATAGCAAGATAAGGTGTTGATGATTTTACTGCAAGTGCTGAATAAGGCATCGTTAAGGTATCATTTATTTTTTTGTTATTTATATTAATTTTGCCATTATTGTAATTTTTCTTATTTTTGACATTTTTATCAATTTTATTATTTCTGTTATTCATGTCAATTTTGAAATTTTTGTCTTTTCTTTTTTGTGATCTTATTTTGATCGTGGCTGGAATATATTCTTATTTAAGTTTATGTAATATCGGCGAATAATATTTATTATTGTGATCATCATATAGTCATGTTTGTTATTTATTTTTCATCTTCTGTTTCATCGTCATTTCACCAAAATTTTTGTCGTAGAAGTATTTCCTTTAAAAATGTTCAACATTAAAGTCTCACGTAGTATACTTTGTCACTGATCCTGCTTCCAGGGCATGACTAACCAAAAGCATTCAATTGGAAACACCAACCCGAAATGCTTTTAAGTATCACCTCCATCATCATCTACCCGCTTCGAAAAGCTGGCTGACTGGCTGGTTGAAACATCTTGTTTACATAATCTTACGCAATTCCGGAATGCCAGCCGGCAGCTTTCCGAGTCCCTTTGACAGCACCCGAGCTATGCCATTGCATTTCGTTGCAATGTGCTGTTCATCAATGACATTCCTTGATTTTCCGACCGGGTGCGGAGCACTCTGGATGGCCCAATGTGGGCGATCGTTTATTCTACAACCCTTTGCCCTTCACATCCGGATAGGGTTATCTTCAACAAAAATATATACCTAGTAAAACTTGAAGAAATTTGCGAAATTTTTCTAAAACTTCACAAGAACTCCTCGAAAAATTTTGGAATATAAAAAAATTATTTACAATAAAAAAAAATTAAAATCTTCCTAGTTCCCTGACAAACCCTAACTTCTGTAATGGTGCGATCCCGTCGTCTTGGTCGAGGGACCATTGGTGTCACTGGGCACTAACAGGAGCCACAAAGTGCTGGAATCTGCAAATAAGGGCCTCGGGCGCAAGCCAACACAATGTTGTCCCTAAATAGTTGGACAATTTCCATTCCAGCACTTCGAGTCAGCTCCTGCATTCGAATGCAATGGACATCGTGATGCACCGTCGTCGTAATGCACATTTTCCCCCCGGATGCTGAGCCATGGGAAATCCCACTCCATGATCGATATCTCCGGCTGCGCCGGTGTCTTTCCCATGTGTATGAGTGTGGGAGTAAAATCCTGTTCAGAGCCAAGGGCTGTTGGAGTTTTGATGTTTTCAATTTACAGTCATTTTCCGCCGTTTGACATGAATGTATTCGATTGGCTCGACGAGACTAAACTATATGTAGGTGTGTGTGTGTTAGGGTTTGTAACAAGTTTGGATTATAAATTCCGATCCGAGTGTCAGTGTCAATTCATGATTATTGGATATGCTAGGTTTCAAACGATTTTATGCCCTTCGGATAGCGAATTTGATTTAAGAATTGACAACTATTCTCTTAACGTTTTCCTACACTGCACAACGGAAAAAAGGTAAAAACCGTAAAGGAGTTCAAAATTTTACTTTCCAACCGAAAGAAAAAACTATGTGAATATACTTTTTCTATGTCTTGTATCTTGAACGTGTGTAAGCACTTTCCAGAATAAAGAAATGCTGAATTTCCTTCCTTCATATTTCCGCTGAGATGCAAAAAATTTCGCCAACGATGTATAGTAGGCTGCGCTTTCTAATGCATTTTCACGTTGCATCTGAGATTGCCTTTCTTCGAGCCATTAAGCCACCAACTACAACAAAAACAAACGGCAACCAGCTGAACGGCAAGATCGTAGATTCTTTGAATTTCAAAGCTTTTCATTCAACCTCATTGAATTTCCGATTTACATGTAAAAAGATCCCTTAAACGTTTCCATTCTTCTCAAAATACTCACTTTGTGGCCCTTTCAAGCAAAATTAGGTTTTTTGCAAATCTTCTCAATTTCTGGTTTGGCCAAACAACGTAACCTCGCTGGCTGCTCAATTTGCAGTCGAATTTTCAATTTCACTTTACTTCACTCAAGCCCCACTTTACGGAACAAAAAGTTTTTTTTCGACTTCTTGCAGTTTTCAGCTAAATTCAAATAAAAAAAAACTCCAAGAAAAGAAAACTCCTTAAACGCAGCACAATCGGGAAACTGAAAAAAACACGTTCGCAGTCAAGCAAGGCCTACTCGGAACTGATCGAAAAAACTTTCAAAACACTGTCATTCTTCTATTCAAATTTGTGAAATATTTGAACAATATAGGAAAACTGAGGGTAAAAAACCATGTGCCCATTTTTAAAAACGGCGGTCACTCCAACAACCTTCGTTGGATTTCTCGAAAAAAATCACACAAAGAAGGTTCATTTGGATCAAAAATTTGTCGTACATGTTTTTTTTTTTTTGTTATTTCATTGATCAATATACGGAAATAGAGGGTAGAAACAGCTTAGAAGCGTGCGTTTGCTCCAACATACTATCCTTCATTCGAATCTCCGAGAAAAACACACATGATATATAGGTCTTGATTTGTTCATAATAATTAAGACCGAACATGCCAATTCAAGAATTTTTCTGACAATATAGGGCAGTTGAGGGTAAAAAAAGCTTCGAATTTTTGTTGATAAGATCATCGTACGGCGTCTGAAACCTTGTTGAATCGATTTTCAGACATTTTTCCTAAGTTTAAATATGTTTATACAGTTATTGTTCCTGAATAGATACAAACGTTCCGAATAAGATACAAAAAATGATGAAATAGGGTGAGTAACCGTACATTGGACAAAGATTCTACTTTGATCCCAAAATACTGAGAATTGGAAATAACATAGATTTAAGATGCTCCTTTGCAAACGATGAACTCTCATCCTTCCTTCAACCTATCATATCACAATGTGCCAAAAAAAATTCTAATGAAATTTTCACGTTTTGCCATTCTTACAGAATGGTATAGTTATCGGTCGATTTGGGGGATCATTCATTATGGATCATAAACATACAGACATGGGTCATAGAATCAGATCGACGAATATTGACGATGTCTGAGAATTTTTGAGAATTTTTGCACTTGAAGTTTGTGCTAAACTGTGATACACAATTCAATGGAAAATTGTCAAAATTGTTTGATGTAAAAATTGTCTAAATTGTAAAAAAAATTTCAAATTGTCAAAATTGCAAAAAACTATCAAGATTGTCAAAACTTTAAAATTGTCGAAGTTGTCAAAATTTTCGAAATTGTAAACCCCGAAGTTAAAAAGATCAATCATAGGGACTTGATTCTCACATCGTATACTACGATAGCGATTGTAAGTCCCATTCTTTGCCCAACGCCATAATCGTAAGCACAAAATTGTCAAAATTGTTCAAATTGTTCGAATTGTCCAAATTTTCAAAGTTTTCAAAATGGTCAAAATTGTAAAAATTGTCGAAAGTATCAAAATTGTCAAAATTATCCAAATTGTCAAAACGGTCAAAATTATCAAAATTGATCGAGTTTTCAAAATTTTCAAAATCGTCAAAATTGACAAAATTATCAAAAATGGCAAAATTGAAAAAAATGTCAAATATATCGAAATTGTCAAAATTGTCAAAATTGTCAGAATTGTAAATATCATCAAATCATTCAAAATTGTCAAGATTTTCAAAATTTTCGAAATTGTGGAGGTAGTCAAAATTGGCAAAATTGTAAAATTTATCAAATTTGGCAGAATTGTCAAAGTTATCGAAACTGTCAAAATGGTCAAAATTGTTCAAATTGTCAAAATTGTCAAAAGTATCAAAATTGTCAAAATTGTAAAAAAATTGTAAACATTTTTCGAGTTCTCAAAATGCTCAAATAATCAAAATTGTCAAAATTGTCAAAATTTTAACAATTGTCAGATTTATCGAAATTGTCAAAGTTGTCAAAATTATCAAACTTGTCAGTTATCAATATTGCTAGAATTGTCAAAGTTATCAAAACATTCAAAATTTTCATAATAGTCAAAATTGGCAAAACTGTCAAAGTTATCAAAATTGTCAAAATTTTCAAAATTGTCAAATTTTTCGTAAGCTTTATTCAACGAGAAATTATAAAGAAAAATCGAACCAAAGAAGGAAAACAAACGGTTCACGTTGAGTAAATTATCATCAAAGTTGCTTAGAAATCAAACACTTAATTAATACCCATTACGCAAAAAATAATTTGGAAAAATGAGTAATTCAAACATTTATTGAGCGAAAAGTTGTTGAAGGAAAATAAAAGCAATGTAGTTGGATGATTTTCGGAAGCTCTTTGGACTGAAGTGAGAAAAAAAAAATGAATATTGAGTGCCATATGTGATAAATAACAAGTTTTTTTTTCTGGAGATGAGCGGCTTATGAAATAATACCAAAATAAGAATAAAAATGAAAAATCAAGCGAGTTGAGAGGACAGCTTGAAATCAGAAGGCGAGTTGAGAGGACAGCCTGGGACGTTTTGAAAACAGTTATGCGAGATAGGAGGACAGTATAAAATGTTGGAGCGATCTGAGAGGACAGTCTTAGTAGTTGCTGACAAATCAAGCGAGTCGAGAGGACAGCTTGGAATCGAAAGGCAAATTGAGAGGATAGCCTGAGTTTTTGATGAGGAATCGAGCGAGTCGAGAGAAAAGCTCGAAATCGATAGGCGAGTTGAGAGAACAGCCTGAATTATTGATGAAAAAAGAAACAAGCGAGTTGAGAGGACAGTCTGAGTAATTAATGAGAAAACGAGAAGCGAGTTGAGAATTTAGCCAGAGTAATTGATGAGAAAATAAACGAGTTAAGGACAGCTTGAAATCGAAAGGCGAATTGAGAGGACAGCCTGAGTAATTAATAAGAAAACAAGTGAGTTAAGAGGTCAGCTTGAAATTAGTTGAGAACACAGCCTGAAATTTATGAAAACAATTATGAGAGTTGAGAGGACAGCATAAAATTTAAAGGCGAGCTGAGAAGACAGCCTGAGTTATTGATTAGAAATCTAGCGAACCGAGAAGACAGCTTTAAATCAAAATGCGAGAAATCAAGAAAGTCGAGAGGAAAGCGTGAAGTCGAAAGGCAAGTTGAGAAGACAGTCTGAGTTATCAATGAGAAAACAAGCGAGTTGAGAGGACAGCTTGGAATCGAAAGACGATCTGAGAGGACAGCCTTAGTAATTGATGAAAAATCATGCAAGTTTAGAGGAATGCTTGAAAACGAAAGGCGAGTTGATTTTGCATAATTGATGAAAAAACATGCGAATTGAGAGGACAGCCTGAGTTATTGATGAACAAACAAGCGAGTCTAGAGGACAGCTTGGAATCGAAAGGCGTGTTGAGATAGCAGCCTGAGTTATTGATGAAAAAACAAGCGAGTAGAGAAGACAGCTTGGAATCGAAAGGCGAGTTAAGAAGACAGCCTGATAAAAAATCCAAGCGAGTTATGAGAACAACTTGAAATTTAAAGGCGAGTTGAGATGCTTAAGAGTAACCTAAGCTACTTATCAAATTGATAATCAAGCGGATTGAAAGAAAAGCAGATCAGAACAATCCATAAGGCGTTTTGAGATAATACAGTGAGCGAAATAAGAATAGCACCACTATGTGTTTTGCTTGTTAAAATATGAATAATTGAAAATTACGAAAATTTCCTTCCACAGTTTGTTCTGAATTGGTTTACGGATAAATCAAGCATAAGTTTACTTTTTTTGGATGTAGCAATTGGCGTTGAGGACCAATAATGTGAAAAAGGGGTGCGAAATAAGAATAGCACCACTTGAGTTTTTCAACAAAAACAAGATTATTTTTTATAATTTACTGTGTAAAAGTGAATAATAATGCTTCTACGAATTATTTGAATAGATAACTGCATTTTAAGAAGTTTTCCAGAATTCCAAAGGTTTTCTAAGGTTTCAAAAGGGGATTTTAAGAGATGCTCCTCTAGCGTTAAGGAATTCGATATTCGAGCTGTAATTCTTTACCAAACTACTTACTTTCTTCATCAAAATGACGTGAAATGATATAAAAAACATTCGGTATTAATTTTGAATCAGAAAAAAAAGATTGGAAATCAAAAACTTTGATTTTGTTCAGTAAACCACACTTTTTCCAATTTCAAGTCGTAGATGGCAGCACTATCTTGCAGTTAAAAGCATATTTGGTCTCAATATTGATTTTGCAGGTTTATTTAGGCCCATATTCATCATTGTGAGGTATTTTCCCATCACAGTTTTGTGGAAGTTCACGCTGCAGAAAGCTTTTCCGGATTTGCAAAAGAATCACCAGCACAAAAATGTACAACCGCCGAAATTCCTGCTCATCTCAACTTCCGATTCAATTGCAAATCATACCAATAATACTGCTAGCCGTCTGGTCCATCAAGCTTTCCAAAAAATTCACTTTTAGTGACCTTGATGCAATTCTAATTTTTTTTTGACTTTAGTGATCTTAGAATTTCCAAAGCGTTCACACGGTACATGTATTTATTTCTTCCCGGATTAATCCCGGATATTCGAAAATGGGCATGAATTAGGTTAAATGACAAGATAGTGCTGCCATCTATGACTTAAAGCTAGAGAAATAGTGTTTGACTATTAACAAACATTAATATTTTTGAATTCCAACCTGCTATTTGGATTCAAACTCAGCCTCAAATCTATGTTTCATCAATTTGCATCATACTTATGAAGGTTAATGAAGAAATCAAGCAGTTTGATAAAGTTTAATAGCTCAAATATCAAATTCCTTAACGCTAGAGGAGCATCTCTTAAAATCCCCTTTCAATACCTTTGAAAACATTTGGAATTCTGGAAAACTTCTTAAAATGCAGTTATCTATTCAAATAATTCGTAGAATTATTATTATTCACTTTTACACAGTAAATTTTTAAAAATAATCTTGTTTTTGTTGAAAAACTCAAGTGGTGCTATTCTTATTTCGCACCTTTTTTTCACGTTTTTGGTCCTCAACGCCAATTGCTACGTCCAAAAAAAGTAAACTTATGCTTGATTTATCCGTAAACCAATTCAGAACAAATTGAGGAAGAAAATTGTCGTAATTTTCAATCAATCATATTTTAACAAGCAAAATACATAGTGGTGTTATTCTTATTTCGCTCTCTGTAGTTTGTATTAATTGTTCAAAAGGACAACTTGACGTTCTAAAGTGTTTTGATGAGGCTACTAATTATTCATCAAGCTTGTTGAGGGAAAGTTTGAGATAAGAGAATTAGCGAAATAGGAGAGCTTGAACAAACTGTCTTACATTCAAGTGCATCAAGGATTGTCTTTAGAATAAAAACCATATTGAGTGAAAAGTTTCCAATGATTTAAGAAAATGCCATTACAGCATGTTGAGAGAACAGCTTTAGTTTCTTGAGAAAAAAAACAATGATCAATGTTTCGGATAGTACGAGATGAGAGTAAACAGTGACGAAATCGAAAGAACTGATTGGATTCATTATTTTGAATTCCGAGTCGAGAGGACAGCCTGAAAGTAAGAAGGCGTCCGCACAGTCGGGTGTGCGAGGTGTCCATATGGAGATTCTTCCGGAAATCCGCGCATCTATTCATATCAACAATCTCCAACCAAAAGCGACAGATCACCTTAAAGCGGCGGGCTCGAAACGATCTTCTGATAACTCACGGGTATTGAGAGAAGGCGCCAAAGCCAAAAAAAAGTATTTTAAAACTTTGTGCGGAATTAAGCACAATTTTATGAATTCGTTGAAAAAACTTGTTGGATAAACATCTCAGATTTAGTACTGAAATTAGATTTTCAATTTTAGATTTCTATGGTTAAAGTTTACCTTAACTATTTAAAGATTTAAAGCTTTCGATTTCAATAAGGTAATGGGACTTCTTCAAACTGAAAATGAAGCCTCAGCAGCGTTACAAGAAAGAGGTACCCATATTGTAGTTTTCCAGGTGCTCTTCGCAGAGAAAGTAAACTATGATGGGTAACAGAATGAGGCGGGAAGCTTCTTAGTGTATTCTGATAAGTTTTTGCCCGGTCTGCCGCCGGTCTTCGCCCACACTTCTTGAAAGTTGAAGGATGGCAAAAGTTTAACATCAGTGATAATTTTAGGTTTTCTTTGTGTTGCGCGAAAGTTTTTCAATTGCCGCAATTCTCGCAATAGAGGGCTGCTTGATTCCAGCAAAGTGGTTCAGGTGGAAGTTTTGTTTTATTTTTTCTTCGTGGTTCGTGCCCGAAGTTCAGGAGGAAAATTAATGGCTCATTTTTAAGTTATTTACTCCTGAGAGAACGATGATGAATTGGTGGTGTTTTACCTTGTAGCGGCATCGGTTATTAATAGTGACAATTAGGAAAGTGGCTCCAGAGAGTAGCTCCCAATAGACGCTTTTTCGCAGAATGTTTCCAACATCTTTAAGATTTCAGACACAGGGTATCCCCAAACAACCTAAGAAACTCATAGTCCCAGCATTATTAAAGCCGGAGCAACCGGCAGAAACCCGCTCGAGTGTATAATCCAAATTTAATGAAGCGGAACGGGGATTGTGTATCTGTCACTATTCCGAGAAACGGCTAACCTACAACAAGATATCGCTCGAAGCGATAGAACCTTGAAACACACTTAACATGTATGCCCATCATCTTTCTTCCGTTCTCGGATCGGATCGGATCGGGTCCCCGGAATTGGGATGGATGTATCCAATATCCAATCACGCATGGCTTGATTTGCCCGGAGAAGCCCCGCCAAAGGTTTCCGTCGTCGTCTTTCAGCTGGATGGTTGTTCATCTCCATCAACACGCATAAACCGGTTTAGGCGGAAAATCATTTCCAGAAAGCATAAATTCATGTATCTAAATATTTGACCCTCTGGGGTTGATTGTAGGTCAATTGACGAGCAGCCGGAATGGTACCAATTCATCAACACCCATACACGATTGGCTTGACTTTTCCTGTCGAGCAGCCAGGCAGAGGGCATACGAAAACGCCAATTACTCTCCGGAGATTCAATCTGCAAATCCATCTAAATACCCTCACCACCCCCCCCCCCCCCCCCCCAAGTTAGATAGCGAAAGGCGAAAACTTTTCTGTGGATCTATTCGACTAGTCGATGACACTAGAACGCGACAAGACCGACTGATCGGATTTCCCGGAATGCTCGATGCTTACTTATCTTCCTGCCAATCAAGTGGGTTTGGCAAACACGAGTATAGCTGCTAGCAGCTAGCATTTGATGGGATATTTGGGCGCCAGACACAGCAGAAAAAAAACCTAGAGTGGTGAAGATTAAATGGCAATTGCTGAATTTCGGCGAAACCGAAAACCGATTGCCGTTTCCATAAACCAGTAATGGATAGTTAAACTTGTCATATTAATATCCCGGAAACGTGGCTGTTCCTTTATGACGAAGATAAGAAAGTTCAGCTTTAATTTCTTTGAGAATGTTTTTGCAATTGCGATTTCGTCGGTTATTGGATCAAAGCACAATCTGTGCTGATTCTGGGATTTAATAGAGAAATAACACCTAGTAATATTTCACGATGTTATAAAACTTTAATTTTTCCTTCGATAGATCGTTAATTATCATAAAATACCAGTCCATAAACCGGAAAAAGTTGATATATCGATGACTTGCAAAATATGCAGTTCGCCACAGCCCGTGGCGTAGAGGATAGCCCTCAAGTCTTCTAAGCCAGCGGGAATGAGATCGAATCCCGGTTACGGCATATATAGTACACATTCTGTGGGTTGGTGCTTTTAGCATTTGTAAGATGCTAGCCATCATATCCTAGAAAGATCTACGCTCAGTGTTAAGAAAAAAGAATCTCTTCGAGGAAACACCAAATTCCATTTAGATCCTGTATGTGTTTGTGAGTTCGATTTAAAAAAAAGTTTTTGTTTGGATTTATCCCACAATCATTGAGATTGGTGACTTTTTCTCCAGAAATTTAAGCATTCAATTTAAATTTTTTTAAAGGGTTAAATGTAACATCGTTGTCAGAATCGTAATGTTGGGGTTATTTTCTAATTTAAAACACAGTTTTCCTAACTTCTCCTTCAAGGTTTTTCGATCCAAAATCAATAATTAATACTACGTCGACAAAGGCAAATTAAAACGAAAGACTGGTCGGAAGACCACTGATGAACACTTGATGAATTTTTTCAAATATTAAAAACCCATAATATTTAAATTTTTTATCAAAAAATTTCATCAACATCTTATGTTAAACATATTTCCTCACCATTTGTAGATTACTTCAAGAACAAATTTTAAAATCCGAAATTTTGATCAGTGAATTCGAACAACGATTAAACGTCCAACGCAGAAAAGACGATTTCAAAAATAAAAAATATTTCTTTAGTTTTCAAAGTTAATTCTGTGATATACACGGTTTGCATATAAAAACGATGTTAAATTTCTTTTCAAATAATTTCAAATAAATAACCCATGAATTAGTTTTATTTAAAAACAAAATTGTCAAAAATTTGTTAGAACGATTAATTTTGCTTTATTTATTAAATCTTTTGGTTATCATGTTAGGAGTTCGGCAAACAATTGACGTATTATTTTTTCAAGTGCGGCTCGCCGAGAAGATTTTGAAATTAAATTGGCCTGTTGGTTTAGAAGGTTGCTCACCCCTGCCCTAAAGCTTTGAAAATAAAAGGCTTAACAATCGAAGGTGCATAGATGAAACCAAACGACATTCTCATGAATTCTTTACTGTTGCCAATTCTTGAAACAGGTTATTAATTTTAACAACTTAAACAGTTTTGAAAATTTTGGCAATTTTGACAATTGTGAAAATATTAACTATTTTGACAAATCTGACAATTTTGTTAATTATGATTTTTTTTTTAATTTTGACAATTTTAATCATTTTGTCATTTTCAACAATTTTGAAGTTTCTGACAAAAGTTACTATTTTGAAAATATTGACAATTTTAACAATTTCAACTATTTTGACAATTTTGATAATTTCGAAAATTATGACAATTTTAACAATCTTCAATATAGATAATTTTGACAATTTTGAAAATTTTGATAGTATCAACAATCTTGACCTTTTTGACAATTTTGAGAATTTTAATTATTTTGACAATTTTGAAAACTGAAAAATTTTGATACTTTCGATAATTTTGACAATTGTAGAAAATTTCGATCATTTTTGAAAATTTTGACATACTAGAGAATTTGGACAATTTTGATAATTTTGACATATTTGACAATTATGAGAATTTTGACAATTATGAGAAATTTGACAATTTTGGTAATTTAGGCAATTTTAACAGTTTTCTTTATTTTGTAAATTTTGCCAATTTTTACAATTTCGACAATCTTTACAATTTTGACAATTTTATAATTTGACAATTTTGACAATTTTGACAATTTCCACAATCAATACAGTTTTGTCAATTTAACATTTTTTTTTTTTCAATATAACAATTAAAACCATTTCAACTTTGACACTAGTTACATTTTGGATAATTTTGATTATTTACCCAATTTTGACAATTTTGACAACTTTGACAATTTCGAGAATTTTGACAATTTTGAAAACTTTGCAAAATTTGACAATTTTAACAGTTTCTACAATTTGGAAAAGCTTGACAATTTCGACAATTTCGACAATTTTGAAATTTGAAGCAATTTTAACTATTTTAACAATTTTGAAAATAATCACAATTTTAACAATTTTGAAAATCTTGACAATTTTGATGCATAAATGTATAAATTATGACAATTTTTAAAATTTCCACAATTTTAACTAATAAGATAATTTTATCACTTTTGACACATTTGGCAGATCGACGAATGTGAAATCCCGATCAATAGAAGGATTATAACGATTCACTTCATTATTGTTAGCGTTGTTGCCATTGGGATCAGGAGTAGTTGATTTAGAAGAATTAGCAAAATACTGTGCAAAATCTTCAGCAATGTCGAGCGGGTCCTCCTTAACCTGTCCTTCAGAGTTAATTCGCAAAGTTCTACACGTTTTCTTCCCGGAGATTCTGTTAAAATTTTGCCACATACAGGAGACCGTTGTTTGTGGATTGAAACTCGAAGTAAATTGTTCCCATGAGTCAGCCTTGGCTTGCTTGATGATTCTTCTTGTCTGGTTACGAATTTATCTAAAGTTTGCCATTGCCGCCATTTTCGTTTGTTCATTTCCGCTTAATTTCCTTGCTTTGCGAAGGGCTTTTCTTCGCGCGCGCACAGCTTCCTCAACTTCTGAGTACCACCAGACAACATTCTTAGAACCGCAGCGTAGACTGGAACGTGGAATGGTGACAACCGCAGCATTAAAAATATGATCTGTGAGTTGTTCAACAGTAAACGCGCTTAGAGAAGATATTTTGCTTTCTAATAGTTCTTCAAAACGAGACCAATTAGCATCTTTGTACCGCCAAATTTGTCGTGTTGATAGTTTGGGTAACGGAGTATCTAGGAATGTTGAAATCGGAAGATGGTCGCTGTTGATGGGATCGGTGTCAACTTTCCATGATAATCGGATTGCCAGGCTGTTTGAAGCAAGCGTAAGATCGATGGCAGATGCGAGGCACCTATGATCACATATACGTGTTGGTTAACCATCGTTTAGCTTAGCTTAGCTAGCTTAGCTTGATTGACTACTCACATCCACCTTTAATCATTGCATCCGAAATGCCTCATCATTAGATTTGAAAAGATTTTTTAATTCTGGTTCTGTACATGTTTCTGACTTTTAAATTAAATGGATCTTACGAATATATCTTGATTAATATAATTTTTATTTATGCATTTCGAACCCCATGATCGCAGGCGTGGCTCAGTAGAAATGATTCCACATCGCCAATGGTTGCTACTCCGTGATTGACCGAGGCCATCAGTTTTGTACAAGGGTCAAAAGAATGGTCCTTGGGATTAGTAGTTCATTCTCATTGTACAAAACTGATGCTCTCTCTTTGATCATCAATAACGGCGCCGGCCACGTCCTAGTAGTCAATAGATAGTTGGGAAAAATTTAGAAAGGGATGAAAGATATAACTTTGCGCTTTAGGACCGAGGTTACCTCTGCATCCTAGCAAATAATTTTTCTGGGATGGGGTGAAAGGATATGAGCACGAGACACTTTTGACTAGTGTGAAGATCTAAATAAACTGTTATTTCTGTGGTTTCTAAAGGAATGTTAAATATTTATAATTCAAATGTATTGTGTTTCATGTTATTTTCAACAAAAACCAAAAAAAAAAATTGTACTGAACATCTTTCCCTACTTGAAATTCCTTATTTGTTAACATTATTCAACCAATCCTTTTTTTATTGGATTTGTTTTCAAACGATTTTTTATATTTTAAATTATTTTTTTACAAAACATGAAAAAAAAATTGTTTAATCAATAATTACTTTTTTGATAAATCATAATGCATAACATTGACCAATAAATAAATCTGATGTTTCTTATTTATGATAGATTTTTTCAAAGAAGTACAAAAAACCTTTACAGGCTAATATAATCATTACTTTGTTTTAACTTTATCAATCATGAAACAATCTTTTACTTTCCTTGTACCAATGTATTATTGTTGTATATTTAACAAAAGATAATTTGCTAAAGATGGAATCATTTCGATTGCTGCGGTATCATTCATCTCGATTTTGTCAAAGGTAAAAAATTTCATAATCATAATTTAATTTTAATCTCACAATTAAAACAAGTCTCTAATTCAACTAGGAACGCAAAAAAAAAGCATTTTCAATCAATCTCGAGCTATTTTTTGCAATCTACTAAGCTTCCTAATACTACATTGTATTACTCATCATAATTTGAGATCATTTTATGAGATAAAATTGAATCAGTTCACTATCCATCATACATTGTCGCTTAATAATTTGGAAAAAAAACCTTCTTGTCGAATTGGCGGGTGAGAAAAATATGGTTTCAGTTATTTGGTTATTTCAATATCAATGCTCATAAATTTTTTGAGAGTATACGTAGCCATTCCAGCAACACTCAAAGCTCAAAGGAAGGAACTTTCATCATACGGCTTTTCTTGGGTTAACTTGTACACAAGATTTATAAAAAGGTTGGATCAGTCGGATGTGAAGTTTAACGAGGTGAAATATTTCATGACAGGTGCAAAATATTGATGGAGAAAATAATCTAAAATACATATTTTAAAAATTGAAACATCTATCAATCTCCTCGTACAACTGGAAATAAATTAAACAATAAATCCACTTAGCTTATGGGTACACATGAGGCGCTTCTTCCAAATTGAACGCCCGCCTAGCTGAAAAATAGGCCAGGAAAGATCCGGGTGGCGTAGCACTGGCCCTTTCAAATCACGAACTTTGGATTCAAGTCTTTTCACATTTTTACAACTCTTCATCACTTCACGGGAGGTATCAATATAAATTCACTTAATTTTCAATAAAATTTAATCAAACCAGTTAGTATTCAACTTGGAAAAAAACAAAATTTAAATTTCTGACACCATAAAATTTTCTCGTCCGCACTCGACCAAAGCTTGCTGCGACCTCATATACGTGTTGGTTAACCATCGTTTAGTAGATTAAGTTGCTCGTCGATGATCCAGTTCAGAACGATGCGGCCTTTATGATTGGTCTTCATAGGATCCCAAGCTGCATGTCGAGCATCAAAATCCCCAGCTATAAGGTATGGAGGCTCTTACCCTTCCAGAAGGGATGTAAGCCCAGCGGAAAATTCGTCGTGTTTAAAAGCATGCTCAACATAGACGTTAACGATTGTTACTTTTATCGGTGATGTGATGCGAACTCCAATACTTTTGATGTCAGAGCGAAGGGATACTTGTTGATGAGGGATGCAGTTCAGCACACCAATTGTAACTATTCCGTTGCTTCGAGCTTGTTGATTGTCAGATGAATACCATGTGTACATGTTCCAAAGTGCACCATTAAATCGATTTGTCATAGCTTCCTGAATGGCGATGACAATTGGTGGATTCGGGGCCAATTTGGTAAGCAGCTCAGAATGATGTCTCCAAAAACCTCGCGTGTTCCTCTGAAACAGGAGGAGGCGATAATTGGTTATAGTGGGTTGGATCGGATTTACGTCACCTGGTGAACCCGGCAATGAACCGGGTTCATGGCTTGTAGAAGGCGCATTTTCGTAGGTGGAGTTCTGCCGAGTTGAAGATTGAGAAGGGTGTGGTGGACCAGCAACGGTTGTAGGGCAGTCTTGGGAATCCAGTTGTGCGTCGGTGTCAACTCTCGATGCTAGGCAGGAATTCTGCGTCACCTGAAGCTGTTGTCTACCAGAGACGGGTGTTGTATGCCTTGTATTTAGATAGTCATCTACGTTGTCGGAAACTTGATTGGTGATGTTCGGGATGGGCTCGTTGGGAACGTTGGTTTCGTCATTGTGGGGGGTAGAATTAAAATCGGAGTGATTTGTAGGTGGGTTAATGAATGGTAGTACGTCACCTGATGAACCCGGTAATAAACCGGGTTCAGAGTTTGAAGAAAGCGTGTTGTACATATTATAAACCAAAGAAAGTCCGGTAGCGTTGCCTTGGTTGTCAATGTGTGGGGTGGGTGGTGAATCATTGTTGTTGTCCATCATCATCGTCAGAAAACATGTTCACATCAGGATTCTCTTCCTGCTGCGAACGCTGAGAGTTTTGGTTTATCCGTTTCAGTCCGTTCTTTGAGTTGGATGGCGATATGTCGTTTTGGGTAAGGTTTAGGTTCCGTTTCCTGCTCACACTCCTTGTATTGTGAGTGAAATTTCTCCACTCAACCGATGTTTCTGTTTCTGCCGATGAATTCTGTGTAGCTTTTCTTGTTTTTGCTTGTTCAAGTTGTTGGCTGCTCGGTGCATCCATAGAATCTTTACGAGACACGCGTGGTTTCGGTTTTTGCGACGGTTGCTTAGGCTGTTGGTTATCTTTTTGTCTCATTTCTCTTAGCTCCTGCCGTAGTTTGGCGAGCTCGTCTCGTAGTAAGGAAATGATTTTGTCTTTTTCGTCGGGACCATCATTGACTTGCGTGATGCGTTGTTGAACTTGACTTGAGTATGTTGGCTTGTTCCAGGTTTGGTTTATTTCGGCACGAGCTTCCTGAAAAGTGATTCGTTTGTTGACCTTCAGGCGGATCACTGCTTCTTCCTTCTGGAAGGAGGGACAGTCACGACTCGTCGGAGAGTGACCTTCCTGATTGCAATGTTTACAATACTTTTTGTTGCTGCAGATTTGTCCTTCGGTAGTCGGGTGATCTCGAAGGCAAACAGGGCAAGTCGTGCTGTCACATCTCTTATGAGTATGCCCATAAGATCCACAGCCTCGACAGATCATTGGAGACGGATAATAAGGGCGAACTGGAACGCGTAGCAGACCAAAACGAACGTATTCTGGTAAAACAGTGGAACACATCGTCAATACAAGTAGTGGTGAGTTGTTAAGATTCTTCTTTTCGTCTCGTTTCATAATTCTACGCACAGCCGTTACACCGTGTGATTAGATTTTATTCAGAACTAGCTGATCCCGTACGAACTTCGTTTCGCTTTAAATCATTGGTACGTCAAAATGAGTTTAGAAAATGAATTCGAAACATTCGAAAAAATTCAACAGTGTTTAAAATCGCTACTATTACTATTACTTGAAATTCAAATTAAACTGTTGATTGGCTTTTTATTAAAATTTATGTGAGAGTGTTTTCTTCTCGATCGGTTGCAAAATCTAGACATTATGGCAGAAACATGTACTATTTGTTTGTGTGCACGACTCTTTTGCTTGACCTTCACACTTAATTTGGTATCAATTAACTGCCTCCAACAAAATTATTGCACAAAACACTGAACTTTTAATGAAACCCTCTTTTTCTGTCCCATGGCCCGAAATTCGATAATTGAAACCAATTTTACGTTCCTCAAAACTCCCTTGTGCCATTTTTTCTTTTCAAATTATATGTAAAATTACGTCAGGAACTTGAAAACAGTGATCAGTGAATATAGACGCCCCTTTCGCCGACCCTTGACACGGAACATGCTACCTGGAGTCAATTGCTCATAGTTTATAACCCTCATCTGAACATTTTCATCTCAATCCGATGCATGATCACGACAATATCGCGAAAACAGTGAGCAACTAACATGGACGGCCTTTTTTGACCACGATTCAAAATTTGACACCTGAAATCGATTATCTTTTCTGTTAAACTCCCATATGCCAATTTTCATTACAATTTTATGCTCAATCAAGAGAATATCGTAAAAACAATGAACAGATAATAACCCCTTTTGCCGACCCCTGAGTCAAGATTTGAAACCTGAAAGCAAAAGAGCGTCCCTCAAAACTCCTATGCGGAAATTTTAATCTCAATCCAATGTAGAATAACGTTAAAATCGCAAAAACATTAAAGTTGGGTATGGACGACTCCTTCAGCCGACTTCTGATCTGCAATTCGAAACTTGAAATCGGTTGCTCGTCTTTCAAAACACTCATGTCCAAATTTTCATCACAATCCAGTGTTTAATAACACCAATATCGCAAAAATATTAATCAGTGAATATGGACGACCCCTTTGGCCGACGCCTGACCCTAAATTTGATAACTGTAATCGATTGCTCGTCTCTCAAAACACTCATGTGCAAATTTTCATCACAATCCAATGTAAAATAAAGCCAATATCGCAAAAACATTAATCAGCGGATATGGACGACCCCTTTTGCCGACCTCAAACCCTAAATTTGATAACTGTAATCGATTGCTCGTCTCTCAAAACACTCATGTGCAAATTTTCATCACAATCCAATGTAAAATAAAGCCAATATCGCAAAAACATTAATCAGTGAATATGGACGACCCCTTTTGCCGACCTCAAACCCTAAATTTGGTAACTGTAATCGATTGCTCGTCTTTCAAAACACTCATGTCCAAATTTTCATCACAATCCAGTGTTTAATAACACCAATATCGCAAAAATATTAATCAGTGAATATGGACGACCCCTTTGGCCGACGCCTGACCCTAAATTTGATAACTGTAATCGATTGCTCGTCTCTCAAAACACTCATGTGCAAATTTTCATCACAATCCAATGTAAAATAAAGCCAATATCGCAAAAACATTAATCAGCGGATATGGACGACCCCTTTTGCCGACCTCAAACCCTAAATTTGATAACTGTAATCGATTGCTCGTCTCTCAAAACACTCATGTGCAAATTTTCATCACAATCCAATGTAAAATAAAGCCAATATCGCAAAAACATTAATCAGTGAATATGGACGACCCCTTTTGCCGACCTCAAACCCTAAATTTGGTAACTGTAATCGATTGCTCGTCTTTCAAAACACTCATGTCCAAATTTTCATCACAATCCAGTGTTTAATAACACCAATATCGCAAAAATATCAATCAGTGAATATGGACGACCCCTTTGGCCGACGCCTGACCCTAAATTTGATAACTGTAATCGATTGCTCGTCTCTCAAAACACTCAAGTGCCAATTTTCATCACAATTCGATGTATAATAACGCCAATATCGCAAAAACATAAATCAGTGGATATGGACAACCCCTTTTGCCGACCCCTATCCCTAAATTTGACAACTGTAATCGATTGCTCGTCTCTCAAAACACTCATGTGCAAATTTTCTTCACAATCCATTGTAAAATAAAGCCAATATCGCAAAAACATTAATCAGTGAATATGGACGACCCCTTTGGCCGACCCCTGACCCTAAATTTGATAACTGTAATCGGTTGCTCGTCTCTCAAAACACTCATGTGCAAATTTTCATTACAATCCGACGGAAAATAACGTCAATAACGTGAAAACAATATTTGTCTTGTATGGACGACCCCCTTCAGAAGGGGTCGTCCAAAAATCTAAAAACATTTTTCATAATTCCTGGTCCTAATGAGCATCCATGCCAAATTTCAGATCTCTAGCTCTTAAGACGGCTGAGTCTATAGAGGACAAACAAACAAACAAACAAACAAACATACAGATAATTGCTTTTTATATATATAGATAGATGTCTTCCTCCTTAAAATCGATACAGTCAGCGACTTCTGGCGAAGATGTCCTCAAAATGTACTGCGCACCTTGACTCTCTTTGATTGCTTCTACATGCTTCAAGTTAGAAGATCCAACCACTCGTTCGACGTAATTTCCTATGAGGAAAGGATTCTGGGGTAGCGGGGGTCGTTTATCATCACCATCAACACTTTTCATACGCAACTGAAGAAATCGTGTTATACCATCGTATGTTTTGTTTTGCATAAACAGAGGGAGCCTACTTCGGTTTGGATCAGGGGGGTCCTCGGTTGGCCCGGGTCGCCTCCCGCCATAGCGGCGTTTGTTTTGCTACAGTTTCGTAACAGCAACCAGCCGGTGTTTTTAAACAATACTTTGAGTTGAGTGGAGAGGAGTGAGAAGTGATGATCAGAGACTAGGCCTTAGAGATTCACCCCGATGAGATGAGATGAGTGTATCTATCTGTCAAACACACGTGCAAAATGATGCGATTCTGCAAATCTTTTCTTATGAAATAATTCGCGAAACAGGGTTTGGAATATGTAATTCTTGACTTCGCCAGTGAAGCTTAACTAAACACTAAGCGATATTAAATAGAATTACGATTTATATGCGACTTTGCAACAAAAACCGAATAAAATTCTTCTCAGCTTGTTAGAGGCCGCGATACCGAATGAGAACTCGATAAGAAATGGGATAGATTTGACTTACCTGGAATCTTCACTGGATTTATGGGTAAGCCTGAATCTATCCAGAAAATGTGGAATAAACTAAAATCAAAGAATAAAGCGATACTTGTCAGCATTCTCCTATACGATCTACAGTGAAAGATACGCGGATACACCTTAGATGTTTTGTTGAAACCATAAGTTTTTAATGATTGTGTTGCTTTTACAACATTACTTTTCAATATTTTATAAATTATCCAAAGTCATTTGAAAAATTTTACAAGTCTGTAGTAGATATTCGGCCGAATACTTAGCTCAACTATTCGGTGAGCCGAATATTCGGCTTAACGGTTTTTTGGCGGTATTCGGCGCCGAATATTCGGCCGACCGAATATTCGGTACATCTCTAGTTTTGACAATTTTGATAATTTTGAAAACATTTTCAATTATAACAATTTTTCAAGAATTTTCCAATTTTGACAATCTGGTTAAATTTGACAATTATGACATTTTCTTTTGTTATTTGACAATTTTGACAATTCTAACAAATTTGATAATTTTAACAATTTTGATAATTTTGACAATCTTGAAAATATTGAAAGTTTTTAAAGTTTTGAAAATTTAGACAAATTTGACAAATTTGAAATTTTAACAATTTTGAAAATTTTGACAATTTAACAACAACCATTTTAACAATTTTGACAATTTAACACTTTTGACATTTTTGAAAATTTTGAAAATTAAGACATTTTTAACAATTCTGCCTATTTCGACAATATTTACAACATTGACAATTAACTTTTGTTGTTTGAAAATCTTGGCAATTTCAACAATTGTGACAATTCGGATAATCTTGACAATTTGGACAACTTTAAAATTTTTGACAATTTTGACACTTTTGACATTTTGACATTTTTGACCACTTTGACCATTATAAAAAATTTTACAATTTTAAAAATATGGATAATTATGTTAGTTTTTCACAATTTTGACAAATCTGACAATTTTGACAATTCTAACAATTTTATTAATTATGGCCATTTTGACAACGACATTTTTGACCATTTTGAAATTTTTTTCAGTTTTTACAATTTTGAAAATCTTAATATTTTTGATTATTTTAACAATTTGGAAGGCTTTTATAATATTGACAGTTTTGAAAATTTTGATTATCTTGACAAATTTTGTAAAGTAGAACAAGTTTTACAATTTTGACAACTTGAATTATTTTTAAAATTTTGACAAGTTTTGAAATTTTGACAATTTTGACAACTTTGAAAATTCTGAAAATATGTTCAGTTTCGGCAATTTTGACATTTATGACAACTTTGAAAATGTTAACAATTTAGGCAATTTTTAAATTTATAACAATTTTGAAAATCATGACAATTTGGACAATAAGAATGTATTTTAGGGCTATTCCTAGTGACTTTGTTTGGTTTGGGAATTCAAATTTCATCCTCCTTCCAAATGTTAATGTAAAAGAGAGGCAAGAGACCATCAGAAACCAATTACTGTTCAAATTTTCTTCGATTTGTCACGGTGAAATGTAAAAAGATAAACTCGGCAATAGGTTGGTACGAACGTGGCGGAAAACTTTCACAAAAAACAGAAGTGGGCACAAGTCAACTGCCATGCCGTGCGGATTAAGATAAATGGAAATGCATGTCCCAATCGAAGCTACAAAAGGGAAATAACCTTTATTTATGTGTTGTTGAAATTCTATGCTCGCACTCCTGTCGCTTTCGATTTTCTTTTTTTCTTGCTCGTATTCAACAATCCGATTCCTCCCGGCCAGCCAGGCATCGACAACCTTTTGCTGAAAGATTCACCAGCAGAAAAACAGGCAACAAGAAATGGATGAACTCGCGACACCAACCCAACACAGAAAAAGCACCCAAAACGCCTCATGAATATTTGATGTGCCTCGCTCGGCTTGGCGGCCTCGGGTTTTCCCTTTTCCCTCTTTCTCAAACGATGCCATCAGTCAAAGGTTGAATGGCTTGAGGTTTTCCCAATACGCCGAGTTAGTCCAATGATGGGGAGAAGGCTAAAGGAAAGCTTTAAGCAGAAGTCGAGGCCGATGTACGACGGCAATTTAAAGTTTTTCTGTCATTTGATTTTGTTTTCCTGCCGACACCCCCTATTTTGATCCCACTTACTCCCAACTAACACCGGAGTAAGGGATCCCCGGCAAGTGAAACAGACAGCTTTGGGCCGCCCCTCCCGGTTCATTTAGCTAGGACTTTGTGACAGAGGATAAACGAACCTTGAAGATCATTGTCGGTTATGTTTCTTGCTGTTCGAGAGAACTTTTCCGATATGTGTCCCACCACGGCGATGTAGAAGAGTTCTTTGTTCCGAAAGTATCTATACCAGACCGGAGAGCTTGTGTCAGTACCTACCTCATATGCAAACAGATAACAAACTAGCCGAGAAGAGCCGAAAGGACAGTTCATTGATTGAAAAGTAAATTCCAACTTTTACCCATTGGGACGAGAAAATTTTATATCAATTTCAAACTTCGGCGAACAAAGTGGGTGGTCGTCGTCGTCGTCTTTGATATTATTTGATAAGTTATTTTTATCAAATGAACAACCAAATGTGGCCGTGCCGCGCCGCGCGCGGATGGCTTGGGTGGCAAATTTTCACCCCCTAGAACGCCCACGCCGCGGTGGTCGTGGAAAACTTTTTTTTCACTTCCGAGAAGTCGTTTCCGTTCCGTCGTAGCCTTCAAAAAGGGCGTAGGTAAAATTTGTTTTTTTTACGGATTTCATAAGAATTTGTTATACTAATAAGATGACGGCTAGAGTTTTTAGAAACCATACAAAATGTGTCACGTCCTTGGGAAAAATAACTTTTTAGAGAAATCGAAAGTTACTACCTGCAACAAGCAAAGTTTGAGGCAATTTTAAGACAAAAAAGTTGGTATTTGTTCTCTCGGAGGCATTTGTTTAGAAGACGTCAAATTTTGGGCACGTGTGAAAAGCTTGATTGCAAATTATGAACCCATTGGGGTTTGTCAAAATGAGTTATGATGTAGGCGATGGTTTGTTAGTATCGCACGTGTTTTTTTTTCGCTCCGTTACGGTGAAAATTATTTTTTTTTTAAGTTTCAGTTGTAAAATTGTGATTTTTCTTGAATTAGTGGATAATGGCATGTTTCATTGTGTTTTGGGACCGGAACACAATTTCGGAACTTGATTTAGAGCCCGCGACGATTTAGTTTTAACTTAAAACGCAAGTTTATTTCGGTTCGACTTGGGTTTTTTTTATTAGGGCTATTTGTACAAGCCGACGAATTGGATTGGACTGTGTGCCACACTTGCCACATTAAAATCTGTATTTTTGAGGCAAAAAATTTTTTAAATCTGTATAAAAACTCAAAAATCTGTATTGAAATCTGTATCTAAAATTGTGATTCCGGTTTCTAACGCTGCCCTACAATTACTCTTTTCTAATGCATAGCACACTACATTTAACTTCGGGCTATCAAACCAGTGTTAATCATATCATTTTGATACACGCAAATCACTGTTTGGTTAAACCACAGAGAACAGACGTACAGAGTTGGCCATGAGAAAAATTAGTGATCGGTCGTGTTTGTGACAGCTCCGCGAAAATTGTCTGGTCAATTTTAGTTTTAGTTGGGAAGTGTAATTTTTAAATTATAGAAAAAAAAACGCCAAATCGGACCATGTGAACGTGGACAGAAAAAATCGAAAACGAGTTTTCAAGAACATATCCCACCCGGCCAACAAAAGAGCCTCAAGAATTGGACGGGACTGGACTCGATGAATTTGAGCTTGACATGAACCTGCTCATACCTTGGTGAGCCCGTCCTGATCTATTTAATAATTTGTTTATTAGAATAAGTCAGCATATTTATTTTATGTTTAACATTCTTCAATCGATTTTCTCTTTATAATGTTGACTAAGCATCACGAACTCTACCGAGTTTGTGGATTTTGATCACAGGAACTTAATCATTTACACGTTGTATATAAATCTTTTGTAAATTGATACTGTAAAACGTTGATAAAGTATCTTGAAATGCTGTTTCGTTCGGAAAGTGGTTTAATTTTATACGCCAATTAGCGTACAGATTTCACGTGACCATAAAACTTCGGCAATATTATTACATTTTTAATCTCAGGATCCATAAAGATGTGCTAAAATCGGTTTGCTGGTACGGACTTTTTTAATTGGAAAACCTATGTTATTGAATTTAAATCTATAATTCAGGAATGGAAGTATTTTAAAAAGAAAACTTGAAAACCGATCCGTGCTAGAATTTTACCTTTGTAAATGTGAGAGTATACTTTTGTTTTGCGTTTGCGTTAGATACAGAATTTCCATGAAAGTATTTTTGCAAAAAGAAAATATTTTTCGATCAGTTTTACTTTATAAACTTGTTTTGGTTTTTTTTATTCAAGTACATGCTAAACGATGGCATAATAATGATTTGACCTCTGGACAAAATTGATGGCCTCAGTCAATCACGGACTAGCAACCATAGGCGATGTGGAATTCGTTCTATTGAGCCCCGTCTGCGATCATGGAATTTCAGATGCGTTTGTTTTAGTACCAATAAAAAAAACCATTTAAAGATTGACGAAGCTTATAAGGAACTATTGATTTAGAATATTTTTCATGTTGTATTTCAAGTTCAATGGTTTAAAGTTGATGTGAGTATTCAATCAAGCTAAGCTAAGCTAAACCACAGAAAACAGACGTACAAGTTCAAATACAAAATCTTCAGAAAAGTGTTTAAAATTTCGAATGCTATTAAATACGTAGAAAATTGACTTGAAACAGTGCCACCTATTGTGCCGTTCAAAAATTACCAATCAACTTTTCAATACTCAGTTTTCGAAAAGTGAATTATTATCGATTACTTCAAAGTTTAATTAAAATATTTAGAAATTTTTTGATTTATAGAAAATCTGTATAAAATTTGTATAAATTTTCAATTACCTATAATCTTTAAATACAGATTCTTGGTTACAAAATTTAAAAAAAAAAACTGTATAATTAAAAAATATGTATATATGGTTACGCTGTTGTGTGCTGTCTACTGTGTCATATTAGGAGTCGCTAGCAAGAGGAAAGAATATAATCCAAAAAACCTTTCTTATTCACATACAATCACATTTTGTGTTAGTGTTTTAAACTGAGTGTGGAAAGCTTCTATTCTAACACTTATGAGCGGAGAAATTTTTCTCAAACACATTGTTTGTGCCCGACCCGATTTTTCGTTGATTTTGTCGTTCTCCAGCAGGTTTAATGATTCTCTACAGGAGGAAACACACTTGTTACTTCAACCATTGGCGAATTCGTTCCATGATCCTTCTCAATCATTTATTCTGAAGTGAAGTTGCAATAAAACCTAAGAATTTTCAGGAGCCTTCAAAATAAGAAAATTTTGAAATACCGTTTATTTATTTATGAGAGAAGTGAGGTGATCCCCCGCAATTTTTAGATAGTCTTTTAATTCAATTTCAATCTACTTTTTCATCTAATGAAGTATAATATCGGAAACATTTTCGGGTTTCATTTATAAAGCTGTGTTGGAATTACTTTTATGATTTGAAAATAAGCGGCTGGAAGAAAAGTGAGATGCACATAAGAATACGTCAGAAATCGTCGTACAAATAAGAAGATTCTTCCAATTATGTTGCGCCTTGGAACCCGAAAGTTGGTTTATGTGCTCGTTTTATAATTCATGTTCCTGGTTTAAAATTTCCGAAATTTACCGAGGTTTTCTATGCGGTATATAGGCGGTAAGTTATTGAATGAAATAAATTTACTCAATATGATTCATATCTATGACGACCAGCAAAGATACCATCACTTCAAGATAAAGAAGTGGGCTTTGCCGCGAACATTAATTCTTCTATACGGACTTTCGATGTTCGCAACGCCACCTTAAGAGTTGGGGCAACAAGATTCATGCATCTAGCCATGGTAACCAATGTGTGTCTTGGAAAAACAAAACTGCTTTAAAAGTATATCTGTTGGAAGTGAATACTTCAGAGCCATCTACAATGCTTTAAATGCTAAACATATATTTTGGTTGACCTTTTGGACGAATTATTAACCATATATTGCCATTCGGAAAAAAATTGATTTGAATTTGATTTAAACCGAGTCTCTGCTTTTCTAATTTTACTCTGTTCGAGAAGAAAATCATCTATTGAATGCTCAATTGGGAATCTTTTTGAATATACAAACAAGTATGTTTAAATTCATACCAACAGTGCGAATACGAACAACGGTTGCTTTGATAGTTTTGTATGTTATTTGACGTTGAAGTTGTTGAATACTCAAACCATTGACCCCCATGGAGGGTGTACAAGCTATTTTAGTCGCCTGTTATGATACCCCTTCTCAGAAGGGAGCAGCACTGAGCGTATAGAAAGAATTTTCGATAAGTTACATGGGTCTGCGACCAGGCTCGAGAATGTCATTCAAATGAAATTCAAACTCGTAACAGTCCATGACAATTCCCGTAACAATTCTCAGTGACTTCAATGACAATGAAATAAAAATGTCATTAAGTTTTGCAATGACATTCGTCAACCAAAAGGTTATGCAATTTTTTCCCCTCAGTAACATTTCTGCATAGCATTGGTTCAGTTGGGTCTACGAATGTACGTGTCTTTGGGGAGATTAAACGCGAAATAAAAAAATATGATTAATGGCACAAGTACCGCGAGAAATTAATTTAGCTCCGATTTCAACTTGCGACCCCTTGAGTTTGACTTGTAGATGACGAAAAAAAGTGTAGCTAGTTCGCTAGTACAAGCTACTGTTGTTAGTACTGCTAGATAGTAGTTTAGCTCCGATTTCAACTTGCGAAAGGTCAAGTGAAACGTTTAAACTTGTAGGTGACGAAAATTACTGTCGTGAGCTCACTACAGGGCCGTAGGAAGAACCGACTCATGGGGGGGGGGGGGGTTTGGTGACTTATTTTTACCTATGATTTTTTGCCCAACAACACACGAATAAAAAAAAATAAAACAAATTATGTTTTTAACTAGATGATTATTCATTTTTAAGTACTCATTAATAGTTTTTGTATGAAATCGTAACTTTAGAGAAGACACGAATGCCACAAGGATTTTAAAGTGTCTTTCAAAAAAACCTTAAAAAAGTAACTTCAAAACAGTGGTCCTTAGCCTGAAGGGTGAGCTAAATTTTTATAATGAAGCCAAAATATGAAATTTGCTTTCATCGATGTTTAAAATTTATGAATTTGTTTAAAAGTCTGGTAGATCAAAGTTATTTGATTTGAGCATAACATAAGTTCTTTTTAGGGTAGCCTTCAATTTAAAAAAAAACTTATTCTATACTCAAATCAAACAATCCCAATCTTCTAAACTCTTTTGCAAATTCTAAGATTCTAACCTTGATGAAAATAAATAAAATTTTACAAAATAAAAAACAGTAAGAGATAAAAAAATTTCGGATCAAATATGTTTGATGCAAACTTGGACTAAATTTATGATTTTAGTTTGAAATTAGGCTTTAAAAACTGCAATGTTAATAATGTTTAACAATACACTTAAAAAATAAAGTATTTTATGCAGATTTTTAAGTGAAGATCAGGTACATGTTTCTTAAACTGGAAATATTTTTCATGAAGAATCAATTCCATGATAAAAATCTTGTGGATGATTTTTTTTAAATATAATTTGGGATATTTTGCAGGAATCATAACCTTGAAAATTTACTCAAATTCTACTTTAGATTTGTGATTTTCAGTTGAATTGTATGTACAAACTAATTCTGATTAAAAATATGATATTTGGAAATTGAATTGACAAGCAAGTTTTTAAGTTCATGTTCTCTTGAATTTCTCAACTATTTTATGTTGATTGAAAAACTCATTCAATTGAACTTTGAATCTGATTCCAAATGTCTATACGATTTTTGAAATGTAAAAAAAAATATGATTTAGGAACTTTACTTCTAGATTAGAACTTTATTATCCAAGCCTTTTAGCCCTCATTCATGAATCTATTATTTAAATTCTGTAGAGCTGGTTTAATCTTCATTCATCATTTCAATCTATGATTGATTTTTGATCTGTTTTGTGAATCAGGTTAAACATGTGAATTTCAAATGATGAAACTGAATCTGAGTTTTCAATTTTGGATCGCCTCCTACTAGAAGCTTTATATGGTTAAATTTTGTGCTAAAATAAAGTTTAAGAATTTCGAATATGAATATAAAACAAAATTCTTCTTTTTTTATAATTTGAAATCTACTGAAAATGCATGTGATTTTCGAGAAACATTATTCAAATTTTATATGAAATGTAAAACTGAATTTGAGCCAGGATTTCAAAGCAGCTTTCCATTCTTAATTTCTTATGATTACTCGAACTGAAAATCAAGAATCCTAAACTTGATACAGAATCAGAAATACGAAAATATGTCGAAATATAATTTTTGTTATGGGAATATGGAACCAGAACCTTCAAAATGGGTTTGATTTAAAATTTAATATTCAGAACTGAATTTCTATAATCAGATTGCCAGATTGCCTGGTTAAAAAAGGATTGGCCCGGATATTTAATATAAAATTTGGGAAAAGTCTGGTCCGCCCCGTTTCCCGGATTTCATTGCAAAAGCCTGAATTTTGCCCGGGTTTGTTTTCATTCTCATTCTTAAATCAAACTAAAAAAAAACAAATTGTGTAGTAATTTTTTTTAATTATGCGTCCAAAATTTTTTCAGCAAGTTTCAAAACAATAATCATGAAAGGTTTTTTAAAGTTTTTTTTTTATAGATTTTTGATGAGCAATTCCTAGGTTTTGACTAAAATTGCCTGGTATTGCCTGGATTTTGGTCGACAATTTTGAAATCAAATACCCGGCTTTTGCCAGGTTTTAATATAAAACAGCATGGATTTGTCCGGCCCGGATACGTGCTGAAAAAAATCTGACAACCTTATTCCACAGAGAACAGACGTGCAAGCTAGCCCACGAAACATGAGTAAAAATCCCAGCACCCTTTTTGAACAAATTTTTGTTTTTTGGCTACGATTACGCCTTTTCGAAAACTGGGCACTTTAAAGTTGATTTGTAACTCTTGAACGGCGCAATAGATGACACTGTTTGCAGTCAGTTTCTAACGTATTTTTTTGGTGATAGCACTTGAAATTTTACACACTTTTTTGACGGTTTTTTGTTCGAGCTATACGTCTGTTTTCTGTGCTTATTCTATGAAGCAGTGGGAAAATTTTGAAAACTGTAGCAGATTTCAAGCTTGGGATGGATTCTTGAGGTTTTTGCATTAGTTTTTAATCCAGATAGTTACTCTTGAATATCTTTGCTCTATTATCATAATTTGATTATGAATTTAAAATTTTGAGTCTAGAGTAGAATACCTCGCTTACTTTTTTGGACGCTCATGGGGGGGGGTTTAACCCCCAAAACCCCCCCCCCCCCGTTTCTACGGCCATGGCTCACTAGTACAAGCTACCAGTGTTAGCTTCGACCTTGCGACCCCTCTAGTAAAAGGTAGGTGGCGAAAACAAGTGTGGCGAGTTCGTTAGTACAAACTACTAGTGCTAGTGCCGCGATAAATTAGTTTAGCTCCGATTTCAACTTGCGAATGGTCAAATAAAACGTAAACTAGCAGGTGACGAAAATGAGTGTCGCGAGCTCACTAGTACAAGCTACTAGTGTAAATACCGGTAGAAATCAGGTTTAACTCCGATTTCAACCTGCGACCCTCTACTGTTGGTGACGAAAACAAGTGTAGCGAGTTCGATAGTACAAGCTTCTATTGTTAGTACTGCTGGAAATTAGTTTAGCTTCAGACTTTTTTTCAGCTTTAGACTTTTAGGTAACGAAAATTAGTGTCGCGCGCTCACTAGCTACTAGTGTTAGTACCGATAGTTTAGCTCCGAATTAAACAAACCCTTTTACTAGAGGGGTCTAAAGTTGATTGGAACAAAACTAATTTCTCGAGGTACTTGAGTCGATTATCATCATTAATTTATTTTAATTTCGCGTTTAATCTCCCCAAAGACACGGCAACTAATCAATATTCGAATCATCTTCTAATCTAATCGATCTAAATCCGATGGTCTTAATTTCGTTTGCATTACAAGCGATCGCGACAGTCAAATTTATAACATTTCAATTAATGTTACGATTAAGATTTCGTGACATTAAAAATGTTGATGCCGCCGTAACATTTCCAAAAAAGAATGTCATTCCTCGAACGGTCATAACATTTTTTTCCATAACCGTCCCGATCTTTAAGCAAGTTGTGGCATTTTTTTCGAATGTCATTTGGACTTTTTTTCCAACTAACATTCTTTAGGAACGACATTCGCAAAAAGGAATAAGGACATAACAGCTACATGATTGTTTTTTCCGATGCCTGCGACATTTTTTACGTGCGACGGTCAAACGACATTTGCAACATTTATCATGATGACAAAACATTGGAATTGTTCAGATACTGTGTTTGTCATAGATGTGTACTTTCACAATTATTTCGCAAAATCTTTTGGAAGAGTTAATTTCGAAAGATATTGTGGTGGTACTAACTTTTTTTCTGTATTTTCTATATTTATTTTCAAGAGCAAGCAATAACGGGATATTTAAAAAAATGTAAGAAAAAGTCACGACATGTTTGATTTGGGTTGACACTCTGGGTGTAAAAGTGCGGTGCTTATACTGAAATATAAAATTTTATAATTTAAAAGCGGAGCCATTGCTCAGTTGGTAGAGTACCTGGTTTCCGATACAGCGTTCAACGTTTTAAACCCAGGAGTAAACATCGATGAAATTCAAAGGTTTTCAATGCTTTTCCGTCAACTGCTTCATTGGATAAAAATAGTTCAAATGACTCAAAGTTTTTACAACAACTTTGATTGAAACAAAAAAAGTGATCATTGATGAAAAAATGATCAGTATTGAATGTCACTACACATTTGTAAAACTCTCATTTTTATTAAATTTGCTCCCAAGAATAATTTGTTTTACTGTAAAAGTCACATAAGTTTCGTTTCAAGACTGAGAAAATTTAAAAAGATTTATAGAAATATTATAGAAATATTATATTCTGACGATATTTTTAAATTCACTGAAAAACCATGCAGCAAAAATGGTACGTTACCAGGTTCGAAAATAGAAAAACAACATAACTTAAATTGTTTGACACATAAAGTTTATTGGCAAAAAAAGAATGAAATATTTTCAACTCACATCCATTTTGAAGGCCCATTTACACTTCACGTGAAAATGAACGTGAAAAATCTCATTTCGTGAATAAGTCAACAACGCGATGAAACTAGGTTTTGTAACATAGTTCTTAAAAACCTGATAGAAGAGGAGTAGGCGATGACCTGATGGCATCGCACGTGTTTTGTTTTCCTGCCCGAGAATTTTTTTAAAATTGATTGTTTTCAGTATAATTTCTGCGATTGATTGTGCGCAAATATATAAAATGAATATCCAGAAGTCCATAGAAACACTTATCACCGGAACTGTTTGAAGCCTGCATGTGAACGGGCTTGTGGATGTGTTTCAAACTGGGTTATAGGTGTGCAAAAAATTTGCTGTGTGAGGAGGTTTCAATCATTTCTTTTCGCAATTGGTCCATGGCATCCGGAGGTAAAGTTTTTGATTTTTCTCCGAAAATGTGCAAAATTTTGAAAAAGTAATTTCATAAAATCATTTGGATGAAACTTCTGACGGAGCTCACAAATTGTGCCGAAAAAGATATGGAGGTTGTTGATTTAAAAATGTGATGTGGCTGGAGTTTTTTTTATATCTGGTGATAAATGTGTGTTGATCGACTTGGGAACATGGAATTGTGGAATCCATTTCAACAAAGAACAGTCACAATTAAGTTTGAAGACCATAAGTTTTCAAATTGGTGTTTGGATTGTGTTTTTTTGAAAAATGAAGGGCGTTTCATGCAAATGTGAAAAAAGGTTTCCCGATTCGGGCAAAAGCCGTAGGGATTTTGGCATGCTACGATTGCATAAGTTTGTTTCACTTCCATTTGTGGTTTGCTATGAAATTGCTGAAGCATTATGATGACTCAATGATAACACACTTTTAATACAATTTTTATAACGACTCCTTGGCCATGATGAAATTTCCGCGGTGAAAACCGGAGAAATCGAAATAAAAACAGTTCTAGAAAGTTTGAAGGAACACGTCCGACTGGAATTTCATCTTTCAACCATTCCCCATCGATTTTACTATGTTGTTTACACATGCTAGTTGTGTCGCGTTTTTGAGTTATTGGTAGAATAAGATTGTTAAACGTTCATTTTCACTCGAACTGTAAACCGGGCTTTAGATACATCCCAAAAAGCAATATCTTGGCCCATAAAGTTTGATGGATGATATCCGCAATAAATTCATCAAATGAAACCCTTTTTAAATAACCTTGAAGAATGAATGAAACACGTTTTGTTTTCAATTCGAATTAAATTAGTTGAAATGCATTCTTGAATAATTAGTAAGTCGTATAAAGGTACATAAATCTGACTGGGTTTCGTGATATGTAAAGATTAAACATATTCTGAGCACTTCAACGAAACGCTTTAATTTGACTTGTGTTAACAGACAATAATACGGTGTGGGACAAATGGTCTTGTGCGACAAGAAGTTTTCTCAAATCACGCTCTTGGCTCATTTTCAACACCTTTCATGCTTCCTAATCTAATCTATCCGTCTGTCTATAATTTTCATTACTTTCATTTGATATTCTTCCTATTAGAATGTATAGTTCACCGAAATGCCATTAATCATTCAATTAAATCATTTAATTTGACTTGCATCGCAAAACTGAAGAATATAATTCATAGAAATTAGTATTCAAACAAAAAGTGTTAAGATTAAGCTCACCAGATTGCCCGGTTTTAAACTGGACTTGCCCGGATATTTGATACAAAATTTGTAAATTTTGCAAAATCAAACAAAAAGCTCAAATGAAGTTGCATTTAAAGTTTTGATTTTTGAGTCCAAAAACTGAGCTGATTGAGCGATTGAGCTGAAATTTGACTCAGGTCAGTTTATGAACCAATCTACAAAATGTATACGGTGCGTTTTCGAAATTCGACCTGACCCTTCTCCCTGCCACCTTCTCGAAAATATGTCTACTTCACAGAAAGGCACCAGACTTCACCAAAACCTAAAGACGGGCGTAGTGAAATTTCCTGAAAACAATCATCTTAATCAAGATTCATTGTAGCTTACAAGTAATGTTTCAAAGAAACTCCAACAATTTCCAGAGAACATAATTTCGGCATAAACTTATTTCAAAATTGCCTCTTAATCTTTCGTCAATTTTTTCGTGCAGCTATAATTTAGGGGACTGTGGAGTGTTTCAAAACAGTTGACGTAATTTTTATGCCCAAGAAAAAAAATTCTTCTGTCGAACACAATTTTTAATTCACCTCAAACTAGTAAAACGGCAGCTTCAGTGCACTACGTATAATCTCTGAAGGATTTGAAAACCCGTATCAGAAACCAAACATTTTCCCATCACAGAAATTCCGCAGAAAGACATCACAAACTACTTCTGGACTGGAGGACTGGTTCCTATTTCATTTCCACGTACACAAATTTGTTCCACGAAAATTTGAATTGATCCGTCTAGGCAAGCAAGCAAACATCGGAAAAGGTTCCATATGATGATTCAAACGACAAATATGACAAATAGAGTCGATAATGAGCATCTATCTTCCCACGAATGAAATCGAACGATAGTACATTAGGGTGGCAGCTGAATGGGTCATGTCGAATTTCGCAAACCGATCATATACATTTTGTAAATTGGCCCAAATAACTAACCGGTGTAAAATTTCAGCTAAACCGAACTTGATTTAGGGGTGCTTCATAGCGCTCAAAGTTTTGGATTTTCGACCGTCAAAAATCACCAAAGGGGGGACCAAATTTCTTAAAAAAGCATAAAAAGTCGAAATCTTGTGTCATTTCGAATTTTTTTTATCAAAAATCGACTTCAGGATTTAAAAAATCACGTAAAACGGTGTTATATCGAAAAAAATATATTATGCCAAAAATCGACTTTCTGTAGCTTAGTCGATTTTCCGAAAAACCAAATTCCAAAGTCGATTTTAGGGAAACAATTTTTTTGAGACATCACCACATCTCGACGTTTCATGCATTTCTGAGACTTTTGACATCAAAATTAAAAATTTCGATTTTCCGGATTTCCTCTGGTCCCCCTTACGTGATTTTTGAAATCCGTCGGTTTTTGTCAATTTTTTTCGCATTTTTAAGTCATTTGGCATTAAAATTAAAAAATTTATTCTTCCGATAACCTTTTGTTCCCTCATTGGTGATTTTTGGGCGCCGAAAAACCGAAACTTTGAGTGCCTTGAGGAACCCCTAAATATAGTCCGGTAGAGCTAAAATTTTGCACAATGTCAGGAACAATGTATATGGTCGGTTTTTAAAATTCAATCATGATATGTTCTCCACATATTCATTGCCACCCTTATATATAGGAAGGTGGAAACGAAAAACCCAGTGAACCGATATGGGTTGTCTGGTCTGGTGAACGATATTTGGAAATTTGAGCATCCTCGAAGCTCGGTCTAGGAAGGTCTAGTTGCTCTTCGAGGAAACAATCGACCTACGGGGTTCCACGGGTCCACGTGTGATTGATTGTGAGCTGCGTAAACTAGGGGATACGGGCTTCTTGTTCCCGAAAATTGAGGATTTCCGTATCCACATTTATTTTTCCATGGAATTAATGGCACAGAATTCTGCCAGTTTTCTGAGAAAATTTTTCTCGAACAATCGGGTAGTTATGTAATAATTTTGTATTTTTTTGCTCAATTTCAAGAATGTATTATAATTAGGAAAATTAGTAACTGATTTGTCAGAATTCTGAACCGGAAATAAGATTAAATAGACAACAAGAATCTGGAGGGATAAATCTTTTTCACCGGTCGTAGTTGATTTTCCCAGGTGCTTTTCCTGACGTATTTTTTCTCGCCATTTCTCTCCAAAAAAACGGACCCATTCGTTCGTCTCGTTCAAGTGGATGAATTATTTCCGAAAGTCATATTTCTTAAATGTACTTCCATATTCAGCTTCCGGTAGCAATGAATGGAGATGAATCTAGCAAGCAAGAGCTATCAATTTTCATTGTATTGAAGAATTGAGGGGTTTTTTTTTTGTCATATTAGTGTCATTTTTGTGTCATTAAAAATGACACAAAAATCACACAAAAAATGAATTTAAATTGTTTAATTCATTTTCATGTATTTTTTGTGTGATTTTTGTGTCATTTTTAATGTGATTTTTGAGTCATTTTCGTCATTTCTGTGTCACTTTTGTAACATTTTTGTGTAATTTTTGTGTCATTTGTGTGTAATTTATGTCATTGTTGGGAAATTTTAATGTATTTTTTGTGTTGTTTGTGTGTAATTTTTGTGTTATTTCTGTGCCATTTTTGAGTTATTTTTATGTCATTTTTGAGTTATTTTTGTGTCATTTTTATGTCATTTTTGTGCCATTTTTGTGCCATTTTTGTGTCAATTTTGTGTCGTTTTTATGTAATTTTTCTGTCGTTTTTGAATCATTTTTGTGTCATATTTATGTTATTTTTGTATCATTTTTTGTATCATTTTTTTGACATTTATGTCATTTTTATGTTATTTTGTATCTTTTTCGTGTAATTTTTGTCATTTTTGTGAAATTTTAATGTATTTTTTGTGTCATTTGTGTGTAATTTTTGTGTCATTTTTATGTAATTTCTGTGTCATTTTTGTGTCATTTTGGAGTCATTTTTGTGTCATTTGGTAGGTATTTTTTAAACATATTTGTGGCATTTATGTGAAATTTTTGTCATTATTGGGTAATTTTTGTTTCATTTTGACGTTATTTTTATTTTAGTTTTGAGTCTTTTTTGTAATTTTTTTTTTCATTTTTGTGCCATTTTTATGTTATTTTTGTGTCTTTTTTGTAATTTTTTCTGTCATTTTTGTGCCATTTTTATGTAATTTTTGTGTAATTTCGGTGTCATTTTTATGTAATTTTTTTTTTGTTTCATTTGTGTACCATTTTTTTGTCATTTCTCCTATTTATAAGTTATTTTATGACTATTTCGTCTAATTCTTGTTTAATTTTTGTGTCATTTTTTTGTATTTTCTATGCATTTTTTTGTGTAATTTGTGTGTAATTTTTGACATTCCTGATTCATTTTTGTATTTTTGTGACGTTTATATATATATTTTGTGGCATTTTTGTGTCATTCCTGTGCGATTTTTGTGTTATTTAAGTGTCATTTTTAAGTCTTTGCTTGAAATTGTTGTGTTTAAATATATCGCAATATTTTTGTGTCATTTTTGTGAAATGTTTATGCATTTTTGTGCAATATTTGTGTAATTTCTGTCATTTTTGTGTTAACTTTGTGATATTTTTATGCATTTTTTTTTTTATTTTTTTGTCATCTTATAGTAATTTTTCTATCATTTTTGTGTCATTTTCGTTTCAATTTTGTGTCATTTTTGAGTAATTTTTTTTTGTCTTTTTGAAGTCATTTTTGAGTTATTTTTGTGTTAGTTTATGTCATTTTTGTGCCATTTTGGGTCATTTTTGTGTCATTTTACTGCCATTTTAAGTCATTTTTATGTCAATTCTGTGTCATTTCTGTATGATTTTTGTCATTAAATCATTGTCGTCATTTTCGTAATTTTTTTCATTTTTGTCATTTTTGTAATTTTTGCCATTTTTGTCATTTGTCATTTTTGCCATTTTTGTAATTTTTGACATTTTTGTTCTTTTCGTCATTTTGGTCATTTTGGTCATTTTGGTCATTTTTGCCATTTTTGTGTCAATTTTGTGTCGTTTTTATGTAATTTTTGAATCATTTTTGTGTCATATTTATGTTATTTTTGTGTCATTTTTTGTATCATTTTTTTGACATTTATGTCATTTTATGTTATTTTATGTCATTTTTATTTTATTTTGTGTCTTTTTCGTGTAATTTTTGTCATTTTTGTGAAATTTTAATGTATTTTTTGTGTCATTTGTGTGTAATTTTTATGTAATTTTTGTGTCATTTTGGTGTCATTTTTGTGTCATTTGTGTGGTATGTTTTAAACATATTTGTGGCATTTATGTGAAATTTTTGTCAGTATTGGGTAATTTTTGTTTCATTTTGACGTTATTTTTATTTTAGTTTTGAGTCTTTTTTGTAATTTTTTTTTTCATTTTTGTGCCATTTTTATGTAATTTTTGTGTCTTTTTTTGTAATTTTTTCTGTCATTTTTGTGCCATTTTTATGTAATTTTTGTGTAATTTCGGTGTCATTTTTATGTAATTTTTTTTTTGTTTCATTTGTGTACCATTTTTTTTGTCATTTCTCCAATTTTTAAGTTATTTTATGACTATTTCGTCTAATTCTTATTTAATTTTTGTGTCATTTTTTTGTGATTTCTATGTGTAATTTGTGTATTTTTTTGTGTAATTTGTGTGTAATTTTTGACATTCCTGATTCATTTTTGTATTTTTGTGACGTTTATATATATATTTTGTGGCATTTTTGTGTCATTCCTGTGCGATTTTTGTGTTATTTAAGTGTCATTTTTAAGTCTTTACTTGAAATTGTTGTGTTTAAATATATCGCAATATTTTTGTGTCATTTTTGTGAAATGTTTATGCATTTTTGTGCAATATTTGTGTAATTTCTGTCATTTTTGTGTTAACTTTGTGATATTTTTATGCATTTTTTTTATTTTTTTGTCATCTTAAAGTAATTTTTCTTAATTTTTGTGTCATTTTCGTTTCAATTTTGTGTCATTTTTGAGTAATTTTTTTTTTGTCTTTTTGAAGTCATTTTTGAGTTATTTTTGTGTTAGTTTATGTCATTTTTGTGCCATTTTGGGTCATTTTTGTGTCATTTTACTGCCATTTCAAGTCATTTTTATGTCAATTCTGTGTCATTTCTGTATGATTTTTGTCATTAAATCATTGTCGTCATTTTCGTAATTTTTTTCATTTTTGTCATTTTTGTAATTTTTGCCATTTTAGTCATTTGTCATTTTTGCCATTTTTGTAATTTTTGACATTTTTGTTCTTTTCGTCATTTTGGTCATTTTTGCCATTTTTGCCATTTTTTCCATTTTTCCATTTTTGTCATTTTTGTCATTTTTGTCATTTTTGTCATTTTTGTCATTTTTGTCATTTTTGTCATTTTTGTCATTTTTGTCATTTTTGTCATTTTTGTCATTTTTGTCATTTTTGTCATTTTTGTCATTTTTGTCATTTTTGTCATTTTTGTCATTTTTGTCATTTTGGCATTTTTGTCATTTTTGTCATTTTTGTCATTTTTGTCATTTTTGTCATTTTTGTCATTTTTGTCATTTTTGTCATTTTTGTCATTTTTGTCATTTTTGTCATTTTTGTCATTTTTGTCATTTTTGTCATTTTTGTCATTTTTGTCATTTTTGTCATTTTTGTCATTTTTGTCATTTTTGTCATTTTTGTCATTTTTGTCATTTTTGTCATTTTTGTCATTTTTGTCATTTTTGTCATTTTTGTCATTTTTGTCATTTTTGTCATTTTTGTCATTTTTGTCATTTTTGTCATTTTTGTCATTTTTGTCATTTTTGTCATTTTTGTCATTTTTGTCATTTTTGTCATTTTTGTCATTTTTGTCATTTTTGTCATTTTTGTCATTTTTGTCATTTTTGTCATTTTTGTCATTTTTGTCATTTTTGTGATTTTTGTCATTTTTGTCATTTTTTGTCATTTTTTGTCATTTTTTGTCATTTTTTGTCATTTTTGTCATTTTGGTCATTTTTTGTCATTTCTCCTTTTTTCAATTTTTGTTATTTTTTTTTTTTCGTCATTTTTGTCATTTTTGTCATTTATGTCAATTCGGTATTTTTGTTAATTTGGCATTTTTGTCATTTTTCCATTTTTGTCATTTTTTTTCATATTTATCATTTTTGTCATTTTTGTCATTTTTGTCATTTTTGTCATTTTTGTCATTTTTGTCATTTTTGTCATTTTTGTCATTTTTGTCATTTTTGTCATTTTTGTCATTTTTGTCATTTTTGTCATTTTTGTCATTTTTGTCATTTTTGTCATTTTTGTCATTTTTGTCATTTTTGTCATTTTTGTCATTTTTGTCATTTTTGTCATTTTTGTCATTTTTGTCATTTTTGTCATTTTTGTCATTTTTGTCATTTTTGTCATTTTTGTCATTTTTGTCATTTTTGTCATTTTTGTCATTTTTGTCATTTTTGTCATTTTTGTCATTTTTGTCATTTTGGTCATTTTTGTCATTTTTGTCATTTTTGTCATTTTTGTCATTTTTGTCATTTTTGTCATTTTTGTCATTTTTGTCATTTTTGTCATTTTTGTCATTTTTGTCATTTTTGTCATTTTTGTCATTTTTGTCATTTTTGTCATTTTTGTCATTTTTGTCATTTTTGGCATTTTTGTCATTTTTGTCATTTTTGTCATTTTTGTCATTTTTGTCATTTTTGTCATTTTTGTCATTTTTGTCATTTTTGTCATTTTTGCCATTTTTGTAGCTCTTGTTATTTTTGCCAATTTGGCATTTTTGTTATTTTTGTCATTTTTGTTCTTTTCGTTATTTTTGCCGTTTTATCATTTTTGTCACTTTTGTCATTTTGGCTTTTTTGTCATTTTTGTCAATTTTTTCATTTTTGTCATTTTTGTCATTTTTGTCATTTTTGTCATTTTTGTCATTTTTGTCATTTTTGGTCTTTTTGGCTTTTTTGTCATTTTTGACACTTTTTTTATTTTTGTCATTTTTGTCTCATTTTTGTGTTACTTTTGAGTCGATTTGTCATTTTTGTGTCGTTTTTTTTGTGCCGTTTGCGCCAATTTTGTTATTTTTTGTGATTTTCAAAATTTTTGTCAGTTTTGTTATTTTTTGTCATTTTTGTGTTTTTTTTTAAATTAATTTTTGTCATTTTTGTCACTTTTTCATTTTTGTCATTTTCGTAATTTTTGTAATTTGTTAATTTTTGCCCTTTTTGCCATTTTCGTGAATTTTCTGTTTTTCATGCATTTTTATGTCTTTTTTGTGTCTTTTTTGTGTCATTTTTGTCATTTTGCGTCGATTAAGTTGACTTTGATTAGTTGGTTTAGAACAACAAGTGATATTTGGTTAGCCCCGTTTTCATGTTTGATTTTCTAAATTTATTTCAGCAAAAGTCAGGAAGAGCTTGCTTGAAAATGTGGCAAACTTTCAGAGATCCCGGTTTTGTTTCTTGAAAACATTCTTTTAAAAAGACACCGTAACCTTCGTTAAAAAGTTGAATGGGTTAAATTTGGCAGTTAGTTTCAACGACCTACAGTCTCCCGTCTTGCATTCAAACAATTTTATCGTCTTACAGATCGTCGGTGTAAATAATCGAAAAAGCAATCCGAACAATGGAATCCAAATTTAATCTTAAATTCTGGAACGATAAAACTTGTAGACCGACACACACCCGGCCATACCCAGTCACGCAGTACACGCAGCAGCAGCAAGGTTGGAGCCATAAATTGAGGCACCTTATTCAAGCGGATGACCCGATTTCACCCAGGTGGTAAAAAGTGCACAGATAAAGTTTACACTTTATGGGACATTCAGACGCCGACATCCACTTCTGGAAGCTGCTGGTGCCGGAGCTTATGGGGGAAGGGTTGCAAAATGCATCTCTAGAACAGTGAACCAGTATTGGTGGCGAATTTCTTTCTCTTCCAGGGATGCTTCTATTGCTGCGTGTGATACGTGATTTTCAGCTATCGGAGCTTCTAAATTTGACCCGACTCCGGTTGACTCACAATAGGGGTAACCTTTGACGCCATTTTAGTTTTAGTTTTAGTCTAGGGTCGTTTTTTCCCTACATAGGTGTTCAGGATGGTATCCATAAAATCTCATAAAATCGCAAGCATTCACAAACACAAACACAAAAAAGCACACTTTTTTCGTTGCTTATATGAGCATCGAGCTAACAAACAAAAACTACCGCCGAACGACTCTCATGGGGTGGCTGGGGGTTGCATTTTCATTGGGAAGCACCTCCCAATTCGTTCAGTTAGGTTGATCCAGATTCAGCCAGCTTGCATAATCGGCTACAATCTTTGTGCGTCGTTGGTAGAGTGGTTCACGGAATTTGGTTTAGTATGATGAATCAAATGGTCGAAACAAAATTTTGTGTGCATCATTTTAAACCTTCGACTAAGGTTAAAATTTTGGATAAAATCCGAAGACACCGGCACAAACCCGTCAGATATTGAAAATACCCGTGGGGTCGACTCGTCAATTTTGGCAACTTTGAATAAAGTTGATCAACATGGAAAAATTGTCATAAATCAATTTAAAAATTTGGCAATGAATTATTGGTATCGATTTTGAAGTTGTTGAGAAATAATCAATTGATCACTCTCTGGAGCCACATTTTGATTCATTTGAGATCTATGATTTCACGGAAATCATGAACTGTATAAACTGCGCAAATGCGCCAATCGTGAGGATGTTGCAATTAAAGGTGTTAATCGAAAACAGTTAAAAGTAAGAATTCAAAGCAGATTTCAGTGGTGGAATAGAGTCACGTTTATTCAAGTTTTTTCGTCAAATCCTTGGAAAACTACACATTATATCAGCGTGTTTCTTAAATAAATAAATACTTTCAATTTAGGTAGATTTAAACAAAAAAATGCTTAACACTCTCTGGAGCCACCGTTGTAAATTTAATATTATTTTGAAATGCCTTCGTTCTACAAATTCAAAAAGTTTCAAAAGGATAAGTTAAATTTGCAATTGCTGTCTATATTGTCTATTCTCTGGAGCCACCGTTAATGAGAAAAATTACATGTGTCGGGTATCTTTCATCCAAAGCAGTTTTTCTATCTCAACTGTAGAGATGAGATGAAGGATATCCAGAAAATAAGTCAAATTTAATTAAAATAAAATAAAAAATATATATATTTTTGTCATTTTCGTCATTTTCGTCATTTTTGTCATTTTTTTCATTAAGTCATTTTCGTAACTTTTGTCATTTTTGTCATTTTTGTCATTTTTGTCATTTTTGTCATTTTTATCATTCTTGCCATTTTTTGTCATTTTTATCATTTTTATCATTTTTGTCGTTTTTGTCATTTTTGTCATTTTTGTCATGTTTGTAATAATTTTCATTTTATTTTTCACTTCCGTCCGTTTTGTCATTTTTGTTATTTTTTGTAATATGATTTTAATCGCCGTAATTTATTTTTGTCACTTTTGTCAGTTCTGTTCTGATCTATAGTTTTCCCATGTTTTTCAAAATACGGGGTAATTATGAACCCTTGTTTTAAGGCATTGTTTGTTTATCTAAACTTATCTTTAATGTTTAAATATGTACCAATAATCATTAAGATCTTGAAAATAAACCGTTATGCATAACTTAATCAGTTTCTAAAAATCTGTAAATATGAGATTGTAGGACATGATTCCCTGTTCCTTTACGAATCTGAAAATGGCCCATGACTAATTAAGGGTGAATTTTAAAAAAACCATTAATTCTATCTAGACGCAGTGTGCGTTCATTATTACCCCAATTTTTTCTGGGTAGTTATGAAAAAATAAGACCAAACAATAATAATCTTTGTTCATAATAACCTCAGTTGGACCTACCGTTTTCCGAAAAACCTGTCTTCTGTTTTCAGCCAAGTTTTGAAAAAAATTTCTTTAGTATTCAGTTAAAAATTTTTATAATGAAAAGGCCAATAATAAAAAAACACAATAAAATTTTGAATCGTTGTTATAATTGTTTTTTTATACAATTGAGTTTTAAACAGTTAACTTTCAGACACTGAAAACTGTATCGAAAAGCGATAATTATCGATACCTACTATTTGCCCGCAGTTCACGATCTACATGATCATAAATTTGTAGTTTTGCATGGTCGTTAACATGTGGTTATTTGTAAAGATGCAATTCTTGTAAGTCAATAAATTTATTTTCAAAGGAATTTCTCGAACTTGCATAAATTGTGTATGCCACTCGTGAAAAGATTTGACATTTTCAGCACTCGACTTAGTTATCCTACTCGGCAAGCCCCGTTGGTTATACATTTTTACAACTCGTGCTAAAGAAATCAATTTTTTTAACTTGTTGTAATAAATTAATAAAAAACCATTCATCAAACATATTTTTTGCATCGTTTCTAAGTTTTAATGCAGAACATGGAAATCATGATCTCTATTTTAAATTCTGACTTCAAAAGTTTAAAAAAAATGTGTAAACAACGAGTTGCATCGTCTTGATTTAACAGTTAGGGGTTTTTAACAGCATATCAAAGTATGAGATGAAGAAATATTAAAAATATTTATTCAATTCAGATTCACCCATTGAATTTTTTTTTATTTCAAATTGAGGAATTTCAATTTTAAAATTAATATTTAAAAAGAATTCAAAATTATGATATCTTACTTTAACTAAATTTACGATAAATCAATAAAAATAAGGAACATTTATTTTTGAAATTCATAGCGTAGGGAAATTGAAATTTATAATTTTGCAGTTTAAATTGATTAAAACTTTAATTAAACTAGCTATACTATTAAAAAAACGAACCTAGAAACCCACGAATTTTAAGTTCAAGATAAAATTTTGATTGAAAATTGAAATTGCAAATTTCAAAAGAAATTATAAAGGAACAGTGTTATTTTTGTAGCAGCCATAAATGTTTTAAAGAAGAAATTTCTAAATCCTCTACTGCATAAATGGTCGGGATTCGAACAGATCGAACTGAACGCCATTAGCATATTTTCGAGATACTTAAACTTTATGTGAAAAAATTTTCGAGGTTATAAATCAAAACCGTTAGTTTAGAATCCAAGGAATTCATTTCAGTCAATAATATTCTTTTTTTTTTTCGATCTTGAGTATGATTTATATGACACTAGCTGACCCGGTGTGCTTTGCTACACCTTTCAAAAATTAATGAAATTTTTGGTACCTAGTTAATTGGCTTTAAATTTATTTGCATAAAATTTCAAAATCATTAAAAGGTTTTTAAAAAAAATTGCATTTTTTTTTATGTTGAAATCTTTATTGTTTAATTTAATACGTGTTTTAATTCTTTTTAGGACTCTGGTGATTTTTGCTTCATAAATTTATCAATAATGCCAACATATTTTTTTATATATGGAATCTACGTTGTCCCTTTTTTAATATTATGAGGGTCTGTAACTATCATAGAAACATTTTTTGTAACAAAATACCATCACGGGACACTTATTTTACACTTATTTTACCAATTTGTTCTCGAACTATTATATACATTGTGAGAGTGGCCTCCTCCCCTCATATAGGCCTATTAAAAGGGGCGTTTCATAACATCAGAAAAACACTTTTTGTTTACAAATACCATCCCATCCCATTCTCGATAAGTTCTCGAGTTATTCAGAAAATGGGTGACCTTCTCTCCATTTTTTATCTCCCCTCTGGTAAGAGAAGGGGCTCTCAAACCATCGAAGAAACATTGCTAGTACCCAATTTTGCTCCCATGCAAGTTTGGTTCCATTTTCTCGATTAGTTATCGAAATATTAATAAAAGATATGAGTGACCCTCTCTCCCTTTTTATCGTTCCACTGAATGGAGGGAGGGGTGCTAAACCACTGGAAAAACATTTGTTGTGTTCATGCTAAATTTGGTTTCATTTGTGAGCTCTCGTCTTCTTTAACTGTATCCGCAATGCTTTTCTATGCTAGAGTTGTTTCCATTAGTTCTCGAGTTATGCGAAAAATTGTAAAGGAGTCCCTCTCTCTTTCCTATCACGCAACTGGAAGTAGTACCAAATATTCACAAAAACATTCCTTGTGCTCAAATACCCTCCCAAGCCAAATTTTATTCCATTTGCTGGGTAAGTTCCCGAGTGATGTGAAAAAATGTATGGGGACACCCTCATGCCTCAAGATTTTCCGCCTTGAAAACGGTGGTTTTAAAAAATATCATAGAAACATTTCTCGTAAATAATGAAATATCTTCCCACGCCAAATCCGGATCCATTTGCTTGATTATTTTTCCAGTAATGCTGAAAACTGTAAAGGAGCCCCCTCCCCACTTTCTTTCTTCTCAATAGACGGTGGGAAAGGTACCAAATATTCATAGAACTATTTATCGTACCCAAATACCCTTCCAAGCAAAATTTTGTTTCATTTGCTCGAATAGTTTTCAAGCTATGTAATAAAAAAGGGGTTAAAGGCCCCTCCTCTCCTTCATGCAGCTCCACTGGAATGAGGGAGGGGTCTTCCCTTCCATACCAAATTTGGTTCCATTTGCTTGATTAGTTCTCCAGATATGTAAAAAATTGTAAGATAGGCCCCCTCCCCCCTTCCTATCTCCCCACTGGAGAAGGAGGGAGGGGTACCAAACCATCATAGAAACATTCCTCGTACCTAAATACACTCCCATGCCAAATTTGGTTCCATTTGCATGATCAGTTCTCGAGTTATGAAGACTTATCACTTTTATTTATATGACACCCTCCCCCCTTCCAGGAAGAGGGAGGGGCTCCAATCTATTATAGGAACCTTCCCCGGCCTCCAATACCCCCATCTGCCAAGTTTCACGCAAATCGGTTCGGTAGTTTTCGAGTCTATAGTGAACAGACAGACAGACAGACAGACAGACAGACAGACAGAAAGACAGACAGACAGACAGACAGAAATTCATTTTTATATATATAGATTAAAAAAAGTGATTTCATACATAATTTGCACAGATCTATTTTTTTGCAAAATAGAATATTTTTGCATAAAAAAAATTCTCAACTTTATCAATTTTTGCATATACATGCTAACCTAAGCTAACTCTAAGGATTTATGCAAAAACCAATTTGAAAAGTGTACGAATAAGGTTTTGAAAATCAAAGAGACTTAACAGTGTGCATAAACATTTTTTTAACTAAGGGCAGGCCAAGACTCGCCGTTATTTTAACGTTTTCTCGCGCGATTATGCGGACATCTATGATCCGAAGTTCACTTGAGCTAATTTTGTCTAAGCCGTACAGTATAGATCAATCGTCTCTTTCCACTTTAATTTCCGGATAACCTTGGGAAGGAACTTCAGGGATAGCACTTTAAACTTTCAAGCCACTTTCCGGTTAAATGAAGTTGGACTTTGTTTAGGGGAAACAACGAAGATGACTTCTATACTTTATTAATCTCAAGTGAACACTGATTGCACATATCGATATTAGCTTTTAAGAAGCTGTTCTTTTAGAAAAATGTAATTACTCGCGAGAACAATCTTTTTCTACGTATTACGGTGGGTTCGGCCGTATTCATATAAAAGTAATTACTCCGAATCCTAACATGGCCGCCACCTTGAAATATTTATATTTCAAAATTGTAAGTAGTTGGTAATGAAGATGATAATAAAACTATGTCACATATTTCTCCTGTTAGAACTAAAAAGCTGGAACTTATGGTGATGTGTTCGAAGTAAACTCTGCTTCCGGATCGGGTTGTTTTCCTTCCTGGTGCGGCATGTTGAACGGTTGCCCATCTTCTGCAGTAAAGTTGCTCGGTTCCATAGGTAAAGGACAAATCTTTGTAACATCTCGTTTGAAGACACCTTTCGAAGTTTTAAGATCAACAACACGCACCAAACCGTCTTTCCCCTGGGAACACCTTGGAGATTCTTGCAAGAGACCAGCGCACAGGATGTTGAAATTCGTCTTTCAATATAACCAGTTGGCCAGGTACCAAATTATGGTTTGGGTCCCTGAACTTCAAATCTTTCTGCATTTCTTGTAAATACTCCCTTCTCCAATGGTACCAAATTGTTGATAAAGTTGCTGAAGACGCTGATAATGAGTGAGGCGATTGGGAACAACTTCGCACAAATTTCTGTCTGGTAGAGAATACATCGATGTTCCGATTAAGAAGTGTGCAGGAGTAATAGCCGATAAATCGTTTGGATCCTCACTCATGGGGACGAGTGGACGAGAGTTCATGGCGGCTTCTATTTGTGCAAGAATTGTTGATAAATCTTCATAAGAAAGTGATGAGTTACCCAACTGACGAAAGAGATGTTTTTTAGCCACTTTAACGGCAGCCTCCCACAGGCCGCCGAAATGGGGGGCCTTAGGAGGGTTAAGGTGCCATCTAATTTCTTCTTCTACACAGGATCGATGAATTTTTTCTTGTTCGTTTTCGTTGGAGAGCATTAAGAACAAATGGTGGAGCTCATTTTTTGCCCCAATAAAGTTTTTGCCGTTGTCCGAGTGCAGATCCGATGGTCGGCCTCGGCGAGAGACGAACCGTCGGAGAGCGTTCAAAAAAGCTTCGGTTGACAAATCAGTTGCCGCTTCGAGGTGGACCGCTTTTGTCACGAAGCAGACAAACACGCATATGTAGCCCTTCACAGATGGTGCTCGCTTGTGGATCGGTTTTAAGTAAATTGGACCTGCATAGTCGACTCCTGTTACGTTGAAGGGCCTGCTGACTGTAATTCTGGATAATGGAGCTGTCCTGTCTGCTGCTGCGCCGGAACGGGATTGGCTCGAGTGCATGGATACAATTCCGAATGATGATGTGCATAAGACGTCGTCCATTTACAGGCCAATATGTCTCACGCATAACAGATAAAGTGACACGGCCGCCACCATGAACCAATTTGTGGTGGTAAAATTTGGCGAGCATTTTTGTTAGAGGATGGAAAGTAGGAAGCAAGGCTGGGTGCTTGGATAGGAATGGTTGTTGCGAAAGGTTTAACCGCCCCCCCACTCGTATGATACCTTCGGAGTCAATAAACGGTCTTAATAATCGTATTCTAGAAGATTTAGGTAACGAATTCCCTCTGGTCAATTGTTTAATTTCTTCTTGAAAACCATCGGCTTGTGCCAGGCGTACTAAGCGCAGCTTGGCTTGGGTAAGTTGTTCCATAGTAAGAGTTCGAGGATTCGATGAATTAGTTACAGTCTGAGGATTGGTTCGGGTTTTCAAAATAACGTTCTGAGAGAATTTTTGGCAGTGAGCTAATATTCGAATCAAAAACGAAAGACTGGAATATCGACAGAAGATTGGATTGACTGACGGTTCACTTGTGCATACAGACACAACTGCTAAGTGTCTTTCTTCTTCTGTTTCTTCTTTATTGTGTGCTTTCGACTTTGGCCAGTTCTCTATTGCCTCAGACAACCAACTCGGCCCCTGTACCCACAAATTGCTTTTTAAAAAGTCCTTTACTTGCATTCCTCGGGATAAAAGATCGGCAGGGTTTTGACTCCCGGGAACATGAGTCCAAACTGATCCATGAGTTGAAGTTTGGATCTCAGAGACCCGATTAGCTACGAAGGTCTTCCAAGTACTCGGAGGGGATTTTAGCCACTGTAGTGTCACAGTGGAATCGGACCAGAAAGTGGATTTTATGTCACCCATATCTAGTGCTTGTTTAACCTGGGAGTGTAAACGAGAGGCAATGAGTGCTGCGGAGAGTTCAAGTCGGGGTAAAGACAATCTTTTGAGTGGTGCAACACGGGATTTAGCTGCTAACAGGTGCACTCGAATATCTCTTCAGAATTGATGGTCCTAGCGTAGATGCAGGCCCCGTATGCCTTTTCGGAAGCGTCTGCGAATGTATGTAATTCAACACAAGAGTTGATTTGTAGAGCATATCGATCAAACTTAAATTCAGCAAGATTTATTAGTTGGCTGTGAAATGACGTCCATTTATTTTTCAGAGCATCTGGTACTTCTTCGTCCCAGGAAATTGCCAGAAGCCACAGTTCTTGCATTATCATTTTACCAGTAATTATAATCGGAGATATAAGACCAAGGGGGTCAAATAATTGGGAGATCATTGAAAGTATCGTGCGTTTAGTCACCTTAAAATTTTCTTAGTCATCCTGTAGTCGAATCTGAATTGATCTGGTTCTGGTTCCCAAGAATACCCAATGCTTTTACAGTTTCCTCGGGGTCGAATCGACGTGTAGATTGAGTGCCTATTTGATCGGAATCCAAGCCTTCCAATACTTCCAACTTATTTGAGACCCACTTTCTGAGTGGAAAACCACCTTTTGCGGAGAGTTCAATCAATTCGTTACGAAGTTTTATAGCATGCTGGATGGAACTCGACCCTCCAATATAATCGTCCATATAGAGAGATTTTTTGTATTCAGGAGCACCCATCGGAAAGTTCAGTGCTTCGTCGTCAGCCAACTGAAGTAGAGCCCGAGTTGCGAGGAACGAAGACGGTGCTAATCCGTAGGTGACAGTTTGGAGTTCATAGATGGTCAGAGGGTCTGATGGCTGGAATCTCCATACAATTCTTTGGAATCGTCTGTCTGAGGAGTGGATCAACACTTGACGATACATTTTTTCTACGTCAGCTACTAAAGCGATTGGATGCTTTCGAAATCGGATCATCAGAGTTATAAGGTTTTCTTGAACCACCGGACCAATACAAAGACCATCATTTAACGAATAACCTGTCGATGTTTTACTGGATCCGTCGAAAACGACACGAGTTTTTGTGGTAGTGCTCGATGACTTTATGACCGGGTGGTGGGGCAAATAATAACAGGGATGGGTTTCATTTTCAGGAAATTCAACTTTCTTCATATGTCCTAGTGAAATATATTCCTGCATAAATTTGTCATATTCGGCTCGGAGTTCAGGCTTTTTTTGAAGTCTTTGTTCCAGCAAATTGAATCTATTGATGGCAATTGATTTCGATTCTCCAATCACTGACTCAAAATTTGGGCGCTTGGGAAGGGTTACAACGAAACGTCCATCATTCTGTCTAAAGGTGGTTGCTTTGAAATTTTCTTCGCAAAATGTTTCCTCTACCGAATATTCAGTGCGGTTTGGGAGCTCCTCTACCTTCCAAAATTTTTCTATTGCTTCTTCTAGGGAGACGAGTGACAAAGTCGACGCGGCTACGAGATTGGGATTTTTAGGAGAAGCCATATTACCACCACCTGCAACTACCCACCCGAAAACACTGTTGACCAAAATGGGTAACGATCCGCTCAATTGTATTCTGTCTGCATTAGGGAAACATTCGAAGAAAGCTGAGTTCCTATTATCATATCGATTGGGGCTGTTTGATAGAAATTCGGATCAGCTAAACTCAAATGATGAGGTAATTTCCAGTCAGCAATTGAAATAGTTTTCGAAGGTAGATCCGCAGTCATTTTTTTCAATACTAGAAAGGTAACAACTCTTGAGAAATTCCCATCTCTCGATAAAATTTTGCTGGTGACCGTTTCAGTGGCTTGTGTTGGAGTTGCACCTATACCTTGAACTAAAATGTTAGTTCGTTGACGCTTGATTCGTAGAAGTTGAGCTAGTCGATCAGACATCAAATTAGGTTGGGAAGCGCTATCGAGCAGTGCTCGAGCGAGATGTTCTTTACCGTATGCATCGACCACACGTAAAACTGCTGTTAGCATGAACACAGTTGGGCTAGAATTGGACAGTGAATTTGAGTGTTGTGTATCAATGGGAAAGTCATGTAAAGCTGTGGTTTGAACAGTTACGGCGCTGTTCTGACTTTCATTCACCATGTAATCTTGATGGCCATAACTCGGATCAGAAATTGTAGTGTTGAAATGTAGCATAGAATGATGTGATTTATTACAAAGGCGACATTTGTAATTAGATGGGCAATCTCGGCGAAATGATCTTGACGGAAACAGTTGATACACAGTCGTTTTTGGTTAACTATTCGCAAGCGGTCGTTAACAGACATGCGTTCAAATTTGGGGCATTTTACTAGCAAGTGACGTTGATCGCAAGCGTGGCAAGATGGAAACGAATTCTCAGTCGTAGCATGAGATGAAATTCTCGGGGGTAATGATTGTCTAAAGTAGGACCCGCTTTTGAAGGTTGTGTTGACGGCTTGAGAAGGGATATGGTTCACAGATATAGATTCCAGTACACGTACTCTTTTTTCCAAAAATTCTACCAAGCACTCATAGGTTTGGTTATCCACAGAGGCAGCGTGATCTTCCCAAGCTTTAATCGTTTCCTCATGCAATCTCATACAGAGAAGGTGTTCCAACAGCGTACTCCACTGGACCGTTGGCTCACCTAGTTGAGCAAGAATTTTGATATGCCTTTGAATTCATCTAAAGTTGAATGAAGTGTAGCAGCAGTTTCTTTCTTCATTCGTGGAATTTCAAGTAAATCTTGGAGATGACGTTTTTTCAATAAGTACTCATTGGAGTAACGGTTTACTAAAATTTGCCAGGCGATAGGGTAGTTGATAGCACTGATACCAATGGACTCAATCAATTGAGCAGCTTCATCTTTTAACGCGGAACGTAGATAATGAAATTTTTGTATGTCGGGTAGCTCTGCATTTTCATGAATCAAGGCCAAAAATGTATCTATGAAAAGTAAGCCAGGTACGGTAATCACCGTCAAAATCGGGAAGTGTAATGGTTGGTAGCTTGAGACCAGATAAGGTAGAAATATGCGAATGGGAGGTTCTATGGGGCGGTTATTAGGGGTTACCATTGGGGTGGGCATTTTTGATAGTAAATTAGCTTTTATCTTAAAAAGCCTTGGCTCGTAGCTCTCACGGAAGCTTAGGTTCAATTCTTTACCTTCTTTGCTGGTTTCCAGATCCTCTAGTTGTGTTTGCACTTCCTCCAAAGATGTCCACAGACGGTCCAAGTCTTCCAATCGAAGAGGCACCTCGAGCCCGTCCCGTTCCTCCTCGAAGTTGTCGACAAAGTTTCCAGCACGGGTGAGAGAGGCCAGTAGGGTTGTCCGTCGAGTAGACAACTGATCTTTAGAGCGTGGTGTGCTCATTATGAATGCGCAGCAAGAAAAGTACCTGGTGAAAAACAGAACAGGTAGACCCGGACGAATCACTTGAACTGAATGGAACCTTACTACCTGGAGTAAGGCTTAATTTGCCTTGTAGCTGATTCTACGATGACTTGGTAGTAAGAAAACTGGCTTGATCGCAGTTTATTCTCGGACAAAATATAGCAGATCCCGGTGTGACGTCCTGTAACCTTGCCGGTGGGTTGAGCTGGACGGAGCAAGCGTCGAAATGATCGGTCTCTTAAGCAAAAAGGAGAAAGGATCTAAAAGCACCCACGTGTGACTGCGCGCA